>NC_057810.1:272517213-272817213 GCF_018294505.1 Triticum aestivum
GTTAGCAGCTAGTGTGTACTGTAGCATTTAGCCCTCCCGAGCAAGAACACAATACAAATCAGACATGCAGAAGTAGGAGTATTATCTCTCCGGAGAGCTCCGAAGCTGGGTAAATCACTCGTGTGCTTCGCCTCGATCTGCGCTTCGTGCGATCACCGCCCCCCGCCGAACCGAAAGGGGCCCGGTCCGCCGGCCCCATAGGTGTTCATTCCCACGACAGGGGAAGGCGACGAAGGAGATGCGGACGAGCCACAGAGCTCACGGGCAGAAGAGGTCGAGGGGAGGGAAGCAGCCAAATGCCATTAATGCATGTTGGCACTGCTCACCCGTGGGCGCGCGACGATGAGCGCCGACGAGGAAGCGGACGAAGGGGGAGAGAGGTCCAGGTGAACGGCGATGATGCGGGGAAGCCACTGGACATGCTGACACGCGCGAAGACGACGAGAGGGGGAGGGGCCCGAGCAAGAAACCATTCTGGGCACGGCCATTGCATGCCAAAGCGGTGGTCACCATGCAGACTGGCATCAAGAAGAGCCAAATGGCTGGCCAGTGTTGTCTAGTGGTAAGTCCTTTGAAGGGTGGTTTCAACTGTGGTGGTTGTTTGGTTAAAAATGCTACGGTTAAATGGTTATCACCCTCTGTAGTTTACTGTAGTAAACTTGGGTGAACACTGGTGATCAACAGGAAGGGTTTTCGGGGCAATGGAGTTGTCTGCGAGGTTGAGGTAAAGAAGGACTTTCATCCTGGTAAGTTTGAGGAGAAATAGACCAAGAATGAATATAGTTGCTTCACAACTGCATTTTTGGTCCGGAAATGAAGATCATGATGATGCTCTCACATAGAGTATCAACTTGGGTTAAGATTGGGCAAAGCTTGATTATTTGGACATATGAAGATGCTATAAAAAGCTCATGCCAAATGGACAAGAAAAAATGGCACTTGCTGCACAAACATCATTTCTGTCTAATGAACTGATGCCAAATTGTGTGGAGAGATATTTTATGGCTATAAGAATGATCTGGCAATTCATCAGGATTTTTGAAGGAATATAAAATACACTTGCTTCACAACCTGAAAATATTGCCAAAACAAAAGATTTGCTCTTGTGCTCACATAGAGGATTGGATGGGTCTGAAAATGGGTAGAGGGGATTAATATGAGCACATTAAGGAGTGTGCAAAAGTTCAACTCATTTGGATACTCCTAGCTAGTACTTCCTTCACAAAATTTTCTATTTGACAGAAACTTTGAAAATTCACTGAGGAAGATTTGCTAGGCAAATAAATTTGAACTTTTGCATGAGGCAATTATTTGGACATATAAACATGCCCAAAAAGTTTGGGAGCCACTAGGAGAAATATAAATGACACTTCCTTCACAAAGTGCCATTCAGGGCAGAATAGAAAAATGAATATTGGGGAATTATTTTTGAACTGGCCAAGGAAATGTTTGGTCATATTTGAGCTATATATGACCCAAAGGAATTATGAGAAATATTTGGGGATTTTTGGATGGACAGAAATATAGGTTGCTTCACAACCTAGGGCACATAGGGTTATTCCTTTAATAGAAAAAGGAATATTCCTAGAAAAAAGAAATTAGGGTTTGGTCAAGGAGTAAAGTGAGATGATCTTGGAAAGGTTTTGAGAATTATGAGCCACTTGGGAGGAGGAATGAGGATGACTTCCTAGGTGGCAAGGCCATAGAACCACTCCAAAAAGAAAAAATAGAGCAAAAACCAAATAAATCAAAAAAAAGAAAAGGGCCAAAATCCAGGCTGTTACAACTCTTACCCCCTTAAAGAAATCTCGTCCTCGATATTCGATTGCTCAGGGAACAAGTATGACTTGAGGACACTGTTTCCAACTCGTGTATCGTTGTTCCTTTATTTATTGTTCCCCCAAGAATTTTATAACATCCACTTACCTTGATGTGGGGTGGTTTGCTTCACCTTTCCACAAATTCTGATGGATTTTTGCTCACATACCCAATCCTTTTACTGACGTGAATTTTCTCATATCTGCGGTGATATCCAATGGATCTGAGTATAAATTTTCCTTTGGTCATGAAACCTTTTTACTTCTAGCATGTGGTTGCTTCAAATAAATGCAGGCCTTCTGGTCTCAATAAATGTTGAGAATTATCATGGTCATCTCTTGATGGAATCTGCCTGCTCACAGGTGGCACTGATTTATCTTGATTTATATCCTTGGCTCGAGCATGAGATATGTACCCACGATTTGACTGCCTTCTGTTGTGAGAAATATATTGGTGTATGGAGTTATAGCTGTGTCAAACCTCAATTATTTACATCTTGAGACTGGCCCTACAGGGGGCTGACGGACAATTGCTTTTCCTGACAGACTGACCATGTACTTGATTCCGTCGGTGAGTATCCGGGTCTGAGCTGATTGTTCGGCTTTTGATTTTTCTCATGTGGTCGATATACCCATCTGTGGTAATAGACTGTGATATGCTTTCATGCCGCCGCTGAAGTCAAACTGCTGAGGTTGCAAAGGAATTTTGGATCTGACATAATAGACTTGGATATTCCACACTAACCATGTCAAGCGGGTCAGCAGGATATGAAAAATCCTTGTAACTATGGTAGGCCGCTGGGAGTAGGACATTGTGGATCCATATGGGATTATGGTTTTCAACTGACTTGGGTATCCAGACCCTGATGGTCGCGCAAAAATCATCATACCTTTGTTGTCAGTCTCATCCTTTTTACGGTCATGATTTTCTTTGCAAGGATACCTTACTGAGATAACTTGGTCACACATGTCCTTGATTCTTCGGATGACCATGGATGCGATTAGCGCAATATTTTTTTGACATTAGTCCTTGTGCTTGTTTTCTGACCTGGGTCCGCACACATATAACATATACCCGGAGTTTGTAGCTGTACAAGGCTCATTGCTGAGGCCAACCATATAAGAAGGTGACAAGGTTTTATGATATCACCTTGTTTGGTGCGGGAATAATGCCTTTGGTGACCATTGTCAAGACTGTGGATTCTGTGTTGTCATCTCCAAATATTGTCGATTCTTGTAATTCATGAGATGTATCTCTGCTTATTTTCCTTTGCCTGACTCGGGAGGTTGTGGCATCCTTACTTTCCTTAGGTATATCCGCTGGATCTTTGCCGCATCTCGTATGAGTTACTGATATGACTGGGGATGCATGCTCACCATATATAAGAAGGACATGCCACCAATCACTCGATCCTTGCGGTAGGCATATCTTTTGACTGAATTTTACCTCTGACAAAATTATTGTAAGTCTGGTTCTTGAGCAGTGCTGCCATGCACTGGCAACTCTTCCTAGAATCTCTGAGGATGGTACATGGTGTGGTACTGACGCAGACTGAATGGATTACGAGAGAAGCCATCCGAGTAGCTTGCTGAGGAAGACTTGTTAACTTCTGCTTAAATATTTTGTCTGTGTATCGTGCAGAAGAAGGCTCTATAGCTTACACACACAGCTTGATCTGATTATTTTGCTAGAGAAGCCTGAGTTTCGTACTTGAGAAGCTTCTCCTCAGATTTGCTTGTTGAGAAAGTTTCATTTCCGTCTGTCAGAAGCTTTTACCGAGGTACCTTGCTGAGAAAGACCGGGTATCGTGGACCGGAAATTGTTCACATATGATGCTGAGGAAAATTGAGGAGCCTTGCATTACAAATTTCTTTCGATAATGTGTGGAAGAAGACTGAGTTTCTTATACCCAAAACTTCATACTGATATGCAGACTGAAATCCATACACACGCCCATAATATTCTGAGACTGATTATTTGCATGAGAAAAATAGTTTGACTGTCTTCCTTGAGCATATCAATTCTGACTTTATTTTGGATGATAACATATTTCAAGCATCTTGCATTGCTGAGCCAAATTTAGTATATGATCCATACCTCTGTCTGAAAATAAACCGTTGGTCTTGCAACTGACTTGTTCTTCTGCTAGCTGGATCATAACTGTTGTGAGGATTTTGCAATGATGTATACTCGATGCTGATAGCCAATCCAATACACCATTGATATTCTGAGCAGATATTAATGCTATAATGTAGTCGACTGGGTAGACCAAAATGTCTAGCTAAGCTTCCTCCAAAGATTTCAAATCCTTATTGCTTCTTCGAGTCCAGTGTCGGTGGATGAGCAACTCTTTATAGGGAAAAAATAATGTAACACCGGGGCCCAAAAAGAAGGAAGCAAAAGAAAACTCAACTAACAAAAGCACACAACAACAATCAATTCACACACAATCAACATCACATATTACTGCTAGTCACACAATATGCATCATGCCTACTTAAGCACACAAAATTCGCGGGATCTCCGGTTCTACGATCTAGCATGCTCGGACGATGTGCACGAGGACGAATAAATGTGTGGAAGAGTTGGTGTAAACAACGCTACACCAAGTGCTAGCTTGCCAGGTAGCAACATGAACTAGCTCGGAGGCAAGGACGCACTCGGTAATCATGTAGTGGGACACGAAGGTCGCAACCACATTATTATCAAGCGGACGAAAAAAATCCGTACTCGTCCAAGAAATAGGATAGCTGGGAAAAACTGAGGCTGCTGACATTGCCCTTTCTTGATAACTAAGATCATTAAGGGATGCCAACACGACAAAATAAAAGAACGATCCGGGATAGAAACATTTCTATCACCGAAACGATAGGCGGGACTGAAAGAAAGACATCGGCGCAATGCCTGAGCACCATTTTTGCAAATAGTGTCGGGATCACTTGGCATCACTCTGCTGGGACAAGAATGGCACCAAACACCGAAACAAAAAGAACTAGACAAATGCAGAGGTTGAGCTGTAGTGGATCCGAACCGATGCCAGCCACACTCACCAGATAAACCTTATCACAAATACTAAGTCTACAAGCATGCTATGCAACAAACTAATGCAGCAACCAAATGCAATAAACAAGCCAGACTCTATACTACCGATTTCTACCTGTTTCTACCGCTCCCGCTGACTAGGGCGTCCTACAACCAGACCTGCTCTGATACCAAGCCTGTGGCACCCCGGCTCAGAGAAACCGAAACGCCCCGTATTCCAGCCCAGAGATCGCCGAGAAGTCTCTCGAATACGACACTGCTTGACATAGAACAAATCAGCTCTTATTACAAGAATACTAATACAAAGTCTGATGTTACAAAGGTTCACATCAGCACGGCGACACTATGCCTGCGATACTACACTTTCTCTATGCTAGCAGTGGAACAACTCGAAGCAGCGGAAATCTTCTAGCAGCGGAACAACGACGAAGGTGGTGAACTCCACTCTGCAGGGACTCTGGCTGGGACACGATCTAGCTCGCACGAATGGAAACCACGACAAGCAATCAATCAATCACGGCATCACCTGCAATCTGACATGACACGCCAGGTCAGTACATTGAATGTACTTGCAAGCTCACAACAACCAAAAACATCAAGGCAAGACAACAACATAGCATTAAGCAGGTTAATTGAATTAATAGCTACCATGATACAATAGCAACTCCTAAGCATGATAAGAAGCTACTACAATACTGATAAATCACCATCTCGCAAACCGTGATCCTTACGGTGATCACAACCACTACCAATATTTGGCCTCAAACGTGATCCTTACGGCGATCACAAACACGACCAATAAATGGCCCGTGATCCTTACGGCGATCACAACCACGACCAATAAATGGCCCGTGGTCCTTATGGCGATCACAACCACGACCAATAAATGGCCCGTGATCCTTACGGCGATCATAACCACGACCAACACGTGGCCCATGATCCTTACGGCGATCACAACCACGACCAGTACTTGGCCAATCTGTACTGCTCCAAATATCCACATATCCATCACCTATAAGTCATTCAGTCATGTGAGTGTTGATCGAACAGTGTGACCTAGTACGAACCCATGCCCATGACCGGGGACGCGGCTATCGATAGATTTAATATACACACTCTGCAGAAGTAGCGCACTGTACCCACACCATGGAACCCATGGCCTCGCACTCCCATTCGGGTGGACCAACGGTGTTCCGACAAAACCGATCTACTGCCATGACACTCTCCCGGCCACTCCGACTCACTCCCCTCTGGGCTAAGTCATGGGTGGCCCCATGTCTACCAGAAGACACAATGACCACTGTCATGGCCCATCCCACACGGGGACACGCGCGCAAAACTTAACAACAGGCTCACAAGGTTATGCCTTCTTAGGGCATCTCCAGCCGCGCCCCCAACAGGCCCTCCCCAGGCGATTTTGCCACGCCGGCACTGAAAAAAGGCCCTAGTCGCGCCCCCAGAAGCCCGTTTTCCGCCGGCTCGGGCAAAAACTGGTGCCGGTGGACCCAGGCCGAAACCGGCGCCCTGGGGGGTGCTTGGGGAGCCGGCGCAAGCGAAAAAGGCGGGTGGGCCAGCACTGGAGGCGACCCGAGGGCCTTTTCTCGCCGTTTTCTTGACGCTTTTCTCACTTCTCTCCCGCTCGCTCGCCTTCCTCCCTCCATTCACCCCCTTTCTCCCGCCAACCCCCGCTCGCCTTCCGCCGCCATGCCGCCGAAGAATTACTCCATGCCGCGCGCGGCGGCGACCGCGACTGGCGCCGTGACCCAACCGAAGCAGAGGAAGCCGAGGGCGCCGCCATCGAAGCCACCGGGCCTGTCGAACGCCGAGTGGAGGGTGGAAGTTCAGCAGCGAGAAGCAGTCACTGCCGACAGGCGGAACAGGGCCATAGCCAAGAAGGCCCGCGACAACGTGGCGCACGCGGCGGCGTCTTCCTCGTCGGTCGAGGCAGGGATGAATCCACCTGTTGTCAGCCACGCCCAGTACGCGCCCTAGGGACGCCAAGCCCGAGCGAAGCCTCTACATCGCCGCCCAGCAGTGTCGAAGCCGCGCCGACGGAGCCCAACACCGAAGCAGCCCCGACACCGCCGAGCTCGCGCACGCCGACTCCGCCAACACTTGGGACCAACCCCGCCGAGGCGGCGGCGCTCTGTTTTTTTTGTAACGCTAGACTACGCCCGTTCGCCGGATTTGCGGCGTCTTTTGAGAGCGGGAACGACCAAGTTTGAATTTACCGCGTCCTGGGGCCGGCGCGTGGGTGCGTGACTGGAAGCTTGCTCGGCCCCAGTGGCCGAACTAGCGCCGACACGCCCCCAGGATGCTCAATTTAGTCGCCCTGGGGGGCCGAACGGCTGGAGATGCCCTTACTGGGCCAATCTACAGCATGCCCATAACCTTCCCTAGTTGGAGGCACCGGCGAGTGGCACGACAATAGACCACATTAGGGCCGTCCCATACCGGCAAATGTGGTTGCACTGGAAAAGTCCGATTCGGCGGCACCTGACCAACTTAATGATGGAATTTATCCACAAAATATAACCATTATAACTGATACTCCAATGTCAACTATCAAACTATAATCCAAGTCATAGCAATATCCAACAAATACTCCAAGCATAATATCATCATCTCAAAATACTCCAAGGGTAGCACAACACTACTATCATGATGAATCTGACAACAATAATACTACTAGTCCAATATGCAAGAACAAGTTATCCAACTATGATCCACATGTAAACATCATCTCCGAAAATAATACTCCAAGCAACAGAACATCAACTATCATCATGAAAATAATCATACTAACCACTAATGATCCAAAGGTAGCATGACATCCAAAGTAATACTCCAAAATATACTAATGGATATCATCCTGAAACAAACATAATACCAGCCACTAATACTCCAATGGCAACATGATACTCATCAACTACAAACATAACTCCTAGTAATCCAAACAATAGCATGGCAACAACAAGATCAAAATAATACTCCGAGAAAATTCCATGCACAGAGTCATGTTGCTAAAACAATATTTTAAGGGCCACCTACTCTGATTTGCCCCTAATTTCAAAGCATTCTCAAATTTTCCCCTATGCCGTTAAGTCACTACTCAGAAATGCCCTTCCGTCTAGTCAAAGGCCTTTGACCGTCAAAGGCCCATGTATACTGTAGCAGACATAAAATGCTACAGTATTGGACAGGAAGTGCTACAGTACTGTATGGAAGGGCATTTCTGAGTAGTGAATTAATGGCGGAGGGGCAAATTTGAGCATGCTTCAAAATTAGCAGAAAATCTGAGTAGTAGGTTCGAGTTAGGGGCACAGATGTAAATGGCCCATATTTTAAACAAGTCCAAAATGAATTAAACCATGTCACTGCATTATAGTGATGCAAATGGAGGGTGTGGCTTGCCTGGGGTGGAAGAAATCACTGGGGAAGAAGTGCGGGAAACTCGCAAAAAGAATCGCCAAAAATCGTACTCTCTCGGAGGGGGCTGAATAAGGGCAAGGGAATAATGGTCATTTTCACAGTGTCAAACCATAGTGAAAATGAATCCAACAGAACAGGCTCGACGAAACAAAGAAGTGGGATTTGGATTTACCTCATTTGGAGTTACGGATAAAAAGATATAAGGGTTTTACTGCTAGGGACCTATCTGTAAAAAAATATTTTATAGACTGGGCCAAAACAAAAAATAGAAAGCGTATTTTGGGGATTACGCTTCCACTTATCCACGCTGGACCCGCGGGGTCAACGCGTTGTGTGGCTGACGAGCGGGGCCCGCGGCCAGCTGGCAGGGAGGAGTGTCGTCTCCTTCTTCTTCTCGCGCTTACCCGATGGAGCAGAGGACGGGGCGAGCTCCGGCGAGGCTTGCCGGCGGCTCCGGCCACCTCCAGCAGCGTGCGACCTACTGTAGAGATCAGCGCGACTAGGCGGATCCATCCAGACAGGTCACGGCCGCCGAGGATCACCGGGAGAGGCGAGGCCTGGGATACGGCAGAGGAGCGCTTCGGGTGGAGTTGGGATCACAGCAAATCGAGCTCCGGCGAGGGGGAGAGGACCTGGGGATGGTCGCCGAAGTGGCGGGGATCTTCTGGTGGAGGAGGGGGAGAGGAACGAGCTCGGACTCGAGCTAATTTAGGAGGGAGGTCGCGGCGGCCATGACGGCGATGCCGAGCACAGAGAGCTCCCCAAGCTCGGGCTAGAGACATGGCAGGGAAGAGGAGGGTGGCGAGGCTGGTGGTGTGCTCGAGCGAGGCTGGGTATGGCTATTTATAGCTGGGGCGAGAGGGAGGGGCTCGGGTGCCGCCGGGCACGTCCGGCCGAGACTCTGGCGACGGCCAGCGAGCACGGGGGCATGGGGAAGGTGACAAAGGAGATGCGGACGAGCCGTAGAGCTCACGGGCAGAAGAGGTCAAGCGGAGGGAAGCAACTGTCGGTGTCAAAACCAGCAGATCTCGGGTAGGGGGTCCCGAACTATGCGTCTAAAGCTAATGATTACTGGAGGCAGGGGACACGATGTTTTACCCTGGTTTGGGCCCTCTCGATGGAGGTAATACCCTACTTCCTGCTTGATTGATCTTGATGATATGAGTATTACAAGAGTTGATCTACCACGAGATCGTAGAGGCTAAACCCTAGAAGCTAGCCTATGATTATGATTGTTCTCGTCCTACGGACTAAGCCCTCCGGTTTATATAGACACATAGTCGGTTACACATAGTCGGTTACAGAGAAGGAGATCTACATATTTGAATTGCCAAGCTTGCCTTCCACGCAAGGGAGAGTCCCATCTGGACACGGGACGAAGTCTTTAATCTTGTATCTTCATAGTTCAATAGTCCGGCCAAAGTATATAGTCCAGCTGTCCGAGGACCCCTCAATCTAGGACTCCCTCAGTAGCCCCTGAAACAGGCTTCAAGACGATGAGTCTGGCGCGCAGATTTTCTTCGGCATTGCAAGGCGGGTTCCTTCTCCGTATACTCCATAGAAGATTTCGTACACAAGGATCGTGTCCGGCTCTGCAAAAAAAATTCCACATACCACCGTAGAGAGCACAATATTCCACAAATATAATATGCTGACAACTTTTCATAGCGTGCTGTCACACCACAGCCCGGTCTTTATTCGAACCGTTTTTCATAACCAGCCGCCGCACATATCGCGAGGCTGTTTTATCGGCACGTCTTGTCGAACCAGCGATCATGTCCCCCTTATCATGGGATTCTCATCAATACAGGTGTGGGTAACCCAACCGTGTTTGTTTAACATGACTCCTCAATTTTAGGCAAGTCCCAAACGGGCACGCGGGGGACGCTTGATATTCGTCCTCTTTATAAAGGGGGCCAAGGCATGTCCTTTTCTTCCCACGCTTGATCCTTCCCCTCCCAAACCTCGAGTTCAAACACCCAATGCTTAAGCTAAGCGTTTTAGACCTTCAACCATGTCCGGATCCAACCTTCAAGGCCGGTGGATGGCCTCCTCTGTCACAAAGGAGGACGTCAAGAAACTTAGGGTGGCCAGGTATCTCACCGCCGAGATTCTGCATAGGCTACCTGCTCAAGGGCAGGTCGTCCCCACTCCCGAACCCAACGGGAGTGTCGTTTTTATCTCCCACTTCCTCCGAGGGCTACGTTTTAGCGTTGATCCCTTCGTGAGAGGGCTCATGTTCTACTACAGACTAGATTTCCATGATCTAGCTCCGGATTCCGTCCTTCACATCTCGTCATTTATCATCGTATGTGAAGCCTTCCTCCGCATCACCCCCCACTTTGGCCTATGGCTCAAGACCTTCAATGTGAGACCGAGGGTGATTGACGGTCATCACGCGGAGTGCGAAGGTGCTATAATAAGCAAAGGCGCCGGCGCCCCATGGCCAAAGGGTTCTTTCGCAGAAACTTCTGATTTATGGTAACATGAGTGGTTTTACATCATAGCTCCTCGAGGTACAAAGCGGGTGGCTGCTCCAGCGTTCCGCTCGGGCCCTCTGCTGCAACTGGCATCATGGGTCAACAAGGGGATGGACTGGGGGCTGATTAACAACGTGCTGACACTTCAAAGCCGCATCCGAGACCTCCTCAAGAGGGATGTCAGTCTTGTCAAGATAATGCAAGTGATGATGGTTCGTCGAGTCCTGCCCTGCCAACGTCGTCCTCTTCGTATGTGGGAGTTCAACCCGGAAGGACCGTGAACCATTCAACAATTCTTTGGCATGACGCTCAAAGAGATGTATGGGTCATTCTACGGATCACGAATAAAGTGTCTGGACACCACCGAGGATGTGGGTCTCAACTGCAACCGTCCGGATACCCAGGTAAGTACTTCTGCTATCGAACACACCATCCTTGATGTTTATTATAACATCTTTCTGAAAAATTGCTCTCCGCCAGGACTGGCTAAGGAAAGCGGAGAGGATTAGGTGTCTGGCCCCTCTTCCCGAAGGCTCACCGGATCCGTTGTTAACCAGGATGCTTGAGCGCGTGCCGTATCAGGTGCCATTAGGAGAAGACGAGGGGAGGGATAGAGAAGCCACAGGTGGGCCTCAAATTATACACATCCAAATCAGGGGAGTAAGTGCCTCCGCGAAGGAGGATAATCGGGGAGGGGATTCTAAAACCCCCTCTCCTCAAGGTAAGAAAAGGGTCGGCTCTGAGGACTTGGAAACGGAGGCTTCCAAACGGGGGAAGAAACCCTCGCCAAGGGGCCCTGCTCTGGGGGGCGTCCTTACCGCGTAGCGCCCGCAAGGGGGTAGCCGTCCACCGAGCCGTAAGTAAAAGAGTACTTTGGTAAATATATCCCTTTTTGTCTTTGAGGACAGTAACCGAAACATATTTGTTGCAGTCCGGCTCGTAGCCCTTCTCCACAAAGTTCATCCTCGGGGGATCTTCCTCCAAAGATGATGGAGAGCGAAATGCCTCCCCGACCTCATCGTCACATGGGGCGGACGACCCCGAGGTGTCGTACCGGAGGATTTCTGATCCACCAAGGCCAGAAGTTGACACTTCGGCTGCCCAGAGTCTGGAATATCCGGCTCCCAAAGAGAGCTTCAGGAGGAGTCCGGGATTGTCTGGCACATAGCCGGACACACTAATGGGCCTTCTGGAGCGAGCGGCCATCTCAGAGACACATCATGCCTTAATGGGTACGGTGGTTGGGAGGATTTCATCCGCGAAAAGTAGTTTGAATGAAGCTTTTACGAGTCTGCTGAGAGGCTTTGAGGTACGCAAAAAATGTACTTTTGATGGTAACGCACATGCTAGGTGTGCTCTGTATAGTTAGTAGCCCCTGAGACTCTGGTTGCCACCAACGTGGCAAACACAGGATCATAATCTCTGGTAATAAGCGCGCTGCTTTATGTGCAGGTGGCTAAGGGTCTGGCGGCTGACCGATCTGCTGATTTTGCCGAACTAAAGTGGCAGCTTGACGTGGCCGATGCCGACATCGCGCTGGTTAACAAGCGGCTTAACGAGGCCCAGGGTATGTATATTCGGCTTGTCAGCAAATGTTTAAGAGGAGCATGATGCTAGTATCTATAATATGTTGTGACTGCAGATGGAGCTGCTGCCGTGGAGACCCTTCGGGTGGAGCTTGCCTGAGCCAAGGAGCTAGTGCGAATAAGTGATGCGGCCGTTCTGAAGGCGGTCGAAGAGTTAAGAGCCAAACAGGCTGCTCGTCGTCAGAGCAAAGAAAAGATAGCCCAGATGGCTACCGAGCTGAAAGATGCCGCCAACCGCCGTGGGCTCCTTGAAAAGGAAAATCAAGAAAAAGCGGCTGACCTGAAGAAGGCCCTGGAGGCAGCCAAGGAAACCCGCTCTGAAATGAGAGGGATAAAGGAGGAGCTTCGTGAAGCCGGAGATATCATGGCTGGGAAGCCCTATTAGTTGCGGATGAAATTCGGAGATCCGAAGTATGCCCCTCTGGATCAGTTGTGGAGTGCCGTGGACACGTATGCGGACCTGGCAAAGAGTGCTCCTGATGCGACCGAGTTTTTCAAAGATCGGAAAGACCATAAGGCTGAAAGGTTATTCTAGTCGCAGTTCAGTGCCCCGACGCGTCTGCTGCCATTGAATGAAAAGATGGCCGCATGGGGCCGAACTCCACAGGTTGTCCGGGCTTGCTATGAGGTCTGTCGTGGATCATCTTTGGCCACGTGGACCAAGGCCGGACAACTATTTTGGATTGGTGCAACAATTCCTTGGTGTTGTGTCGCATATCGATGCTGTGAAGAGGTCCGCGTGCATAAAGGTTGCACAGATGGCTCTTGCCCATGTTAAAGCATACTGGACTGGGATGGAAACCACCGCTATTGCAACCCGGGGTGTGGCGGAAGGCCAGGACCAGGCCGAGCACTATTTTGAAGAAGTCTTAGAAGGCACCCGTTTAATAGAATCTTAGTGCTCGAAGAGTGCCATGTTCGAGTGACATGTATTTCAATTGTAAAGACAATGCTATTTTGATTATAAAGGTTGTGTTTATACTTTTGCCTGAAAGTATTATAATGCCTCCTGTGCGGCCGTTCATGTATGTATAAAACCTGAAAGTTTGCAGTCGTCGGCTTCAGCCCCCACACATATAATGCGGTGGTGTTCGAGAAAATACGTAGTCACAGGAGGTGATAGCGCGGCGAACCAGGCAATCGGACTATATAGCTTTAACACTTTCACTTAGTCATAGGATTTTGACGGTGGGGCTACTATATAGCCCCTGTACTTTCGCGTTCATCCGGATATGGTGCGCGTATGTACATGACCGAGAAACCGGTCCTTCGTTAATGCGAAGGAATCCAGAAGATTCCGCTGGGTCATCAAGTGGTTGACCAGTCTCGCGATGTATCATGACAATCAATTTTTGGCTTTCTCTACTGAGGTGCTCATCCAGATGAACCAGGGCACAATCGCAGTAGTTCTCCCGGTGCCGCCTTAGCCGATAGAGTGGAACGTAAGGTAGCAACACACTGGAGCCGAGTAAACCCAACATTTGACCAAAGACATGATTCGGAGCTGATGCATATAAGGCCAAACTCGGGACGCCGAACACTCCCTAAGGTATTCGGACTTTATATTATGTACTGGGCTGAATAATGCCCTTGATAATGAGCCCTGAGTTTCCAGGTATGAGCAATAGTCTGGTGTGACAAAAATGCCGAAAACGCCAGTATCCCTCACGGTTGTATAAAGTTTCCGGAGGGGAAGAAGCAACAAGAGATATTAAAAAGGTTTACGCAGGGCCTTAAGCTTAAAAAGAAACCTTTGAGCAGGGCGCTGCTACACGTCTGCGCCTTTATCTTTGTTGTGCTGTATCCTGGATGGGTGTAGCACGATGATCATCTGTAAAAAGGAAAAACCCAGGTGAAAGACTTCGTGCGAGGAGTTCATTAATCGGAATGAAGCATGAAAATGCAATATGTTATTGTATTAATAGGGTCGAGCCAAACTATGGGCTCTTTTTTTTGCGAGCAGCCCCTAGCATCCTCTATGGGGAAATCCCAACTAGGCTGTTACGTTTGGTGGAGCGCCGGACTCGTCTAACCGTGTCCGTGGTCTTGACGACCGACCGTTTATTCTGGTTGGAGGGACCACTCAGTGTTCGGCTGCTAGAGCTGCCACGTATTCTTCCGCGTGTAAGGAACGCTCTGTATTTCCACTAACTGTGATGACGCCGTGTGGACCGAGCATCTTAATTTTAAGGTAGGCGTAGTGCGGTACTGCGTTAAAACGAGAAAAGGCCGTTCTTCCGAGTAGTGCGTGATAGCCGCGTCAGAATGGAGCGATGTCGAAGGTTAGTTCCTCACTTCTGAAGTTGTCGGGAGAACCGAATACAACCTCTAGTACTAGAGAGCCCCTACAGTGGGCCTCGACGCCTGGTATCTTTCCTTTGAAGGTAGTGTTGCTTAGGCTGATTCTTGACGGGTCTATCCCCATTTTGCGGACAGTGTCCTGGTATATCAGGTTTAGACTACTACCGCCGTCGATAAGGACTCGGGTGAGATGGTATCCACCAATTATTGGGTCGAGCACCAAGGCAGCCGATCCTCCATGCCGCATACTAGTCGGATGATCCCTGCGATCAAAGGTGATCGGGCAGGCTAACCAGGGATTGAATTTGGGGGCGACGGGCTCCACAGTGTATACGTCTCAGAGTGCGCGTTTGTGCCTACTATTTGGAATGTGAGTTGCGTAAATCATATCCACTGTTTTGACTTCTGGTGGGAATTTTTTCTGTCCTCCAGTGTTCGGCTGGCGAGGCTCATCCTCGTCTTCACTTGGCGTCTCCCTCCCCTTGTGTTCGGCATTTAGCTTGCCGGCCTGCTTGAAGACCCAACATTCTCTGTGGGTGTGATTTGCAGGTTTTTCAGGGGTGCCGTGGATCTGACATAATTTGTCTTATTTAGGATGGACGTTCCATCTCTGCTGCCTTTAAATGGCTTCTTCCGTTGACCGGGTCGAGAGCCCCTGAATCTGGCGTTGACCGTCGTGTTCTCTAGGCTGCCATCATTGTTTTGACGCTTGTTTTTGTTGCGTCGCGGTTTCCCATTGCCATCCCTGACTTAGGATGTGCCTGGGTCGCTGGTGGTGCTACGGGCCAGCCAGTTGTCCTCGCCCGTGCAAAAGCGGGTCATAAGCTTGTTAAGGCTGCCATTGTCCTCGGCTTTTCCTAGCCGAGGTGTCTGGCAAGCCATTCATCCTGAATACTGTGTTTGAAGGCCGCTAAGGCTTCGACGTTCGGGCAATCGACTATTTGATTCTTCTTATTAAGAAATCTATTCCAGAGTTTTCGGGCTGACTCTCCGGGTTGTTGAATTATGTGACTTAGGTCGTCTGCGTCCGGCGGTCGGACATAGGTCCCTTGAAAATTGGCCCTAAAAGCATCCTCAAGTTCTTCCTAACTTCCAATTGAGTTTTCAGGAAGGCTTTTCAACCAGTGCCGAGCTGGTCCTTTCAATTTGAGGGGTAGGCATTTAATGGCGTGGAGATCATCTACGCGAGCCATGTGGATATGAAGGATAAAGTCCTCAATCCAGACCCCAGGGTCTGTCATTTCATCGTATGCCTCTATATTCACGGGTTTAAATCCTTCCGGAAATGCATGGTCTAGCACCTCATCGGTGAAGCACAGGGGGTGTGCGGGCCCTGTATTTGGACGTGTCGTGGCATGCTGTCGACGGTTGTTGTGTTTGGTGCTGATTCCTAGCTGGTATTCGATCAATGTGATCCTTTCGGTAGCTCTGATCCTGTGTCGAAGCGCGCTTACTCGATCCATAGATGGATCTGTACACACAGGACTTTTTGTCCAGGAGCTCACGTAAATCGTGTGTTGACTTGTGTGCGGCATCATTAGCCGTCTTGTCATGGCCACGGGGTGGTCGGTCCGGCTAATCGATTGTTTTCGGCTGAATGGGCTCTATGGCCTCGTCGTCGAATTCGGGCAACAACTTGCGCTTTGGATAGCTCATTGTGTGACGATCGCCGCCGTATTTTTCTTATGTGTCGAGCACTTTGTTCCATCTGCAGTTGAGCATATCCTGCGCGACCTTAAGCCTTTGCTTCTGCTTCTTTAGGCTTCTCTTGTTCCAAGAGTTTTTCTGGGATGATGAGTGCGTCATCGTCCGGGCTGTTCTCCTCTCCGGAGACAGGTTGGTGAATTTTACCCTCGGGATCGGCGTCATCTGACGTCGGCTCCGTACTATGTTAATCGTCCCCTGGCTCATCCTGCTCCATCGCTGGGTCCATGGGGTCGTCGTTTCCTTTCGAGTCAACCAGGGTATTTGTCGGATTTCGGGTTCCGGCAGACCCTCATGGTTCGAACTCTGGGGTGCACGCGGAGATCACACCTACTGCCTACCCACGTCTCGTCGCCTCGCAAGGATCTAAACTACACGAAGATTAACACAAGGGACACGAGGTTTATACTAGTTCGGGCCACCATTGTGGTGTAATACCCTACTCTAGTTTGTGGTGTGGTGGATTGCCTCAAGGGCTGATGATGAATAATACAAGGGAAGAACAGCCTCGCGAGGGGCTGTTCTTGGCTGGTGCGATGAACTGCTTGGGTCTGTTCAGTCGTCTCTCTCTCTAGTCTACCCAAAATTTGGATCTCTAGTTGATTTCTCGCTGCGGGGTGGCTCTCGATCCGATGCCTTCTGTTGTGGTGGCTAGTCCTATTTATAGAGCGAGGCCTTGGTCCTCTTCCCAAATATTGAGCGGGAAGGGCGCCAACAATTGGCCATTTTGAAGGGGAACATCTAGTACACTTATCCTGACTAAAGTCGGTCCTCGCTTGCCAAAGACTTTGACGGTGACGCTGGCTTGGGCTCCACGATGACCTCCATCCTGCCATTCTGCTGGTATTGGTCTTGTTGCACCAAAATGGTTGCCTTTGCTTGATACTCTTGCCTGCGCTTGCCCCCTTTGCACCAAAGAGGAAACAAGGACTCTGCACAGGCTGGCGCCCGCCTGGCGCCCGTCTGGCTTTAGTCGTCATGGCTTGCGTCACGGGCAACTCGTGAGGTACCCCGCCTTGATCTCTCCGCCTCCTCGTGAGCCAGCCTGACGAGGTTATGCCCGAGGAAGCCTCCTGTCATCCGCCCCGTGAGGCTTGGCCCCTCGCGAGGGTCTTGAACATGTGTTGATGAAGATGGGTCATACTGGGCCACTCCCTGAGCCACGCCGCAGGCCACAGACAGGCAAGTCTAGGTAACCCCGTTCCCAGAAAGCCGACAGTAGCCCCCGGGCCCAAGGCGCGCCTGGACTTGGCTTAGCAGAGAAGCGAAGGGGCAAGTGCGAAGCTCCGCGGGCCCCATCAGCCTGCGGCCTTGGGCACCGCGTGGCGGTTGATTGGACGTGGGCGTCCCTGCTTCCCCACGACGCCTCGGCAACTGCACGAATTGACAAGAGAGCGGTACCCGTCCAGGCTTACCTTCTTTGCCTTCTCCAGTCATTGCCCAGATCCCCTTTCTCGCTCCTATCCTTCTTGCTTCCGAAATCCCCAGATCTACTCCAACCCAGCATCTTAGCAAGGCATGGCGCCTCGCCAGACCCCGGCTGGAGCTTGGTACTCGCCCGCTCTGGATCCTCCGAATGTGTCGGAGAAGAACCTTTCCCGGACGCGCCAGATGATGGCAGCGCAAGGCAATGACGGGGCGGCCGCGCTCAAGGTTGGTTGCGCCCCCCCTCGAGGAAAAAGGAAGCACCTTCTACCTGCTCTTCGTGAGCGCCATCGCCGCGGGTCTGGTGCCTCCCTTTTCCGAGTTCTTCCTTTTTGTTCTCCGCCATTACAACCTACAAGCTCTGCACCTCCATCCCAACTCTGCTCTTCTCCTCGCCTACTACTACAAGGCTCATGTTGGGGTAAGGCCCTCGGTGGCCTTGCTGCGCCATTACTTTTACCTTCGGGTTTCTCGCGGCCCCATCACCACGTGCGCGAGCTTTGTTGCGTACGCCAGCTCCAATGCTATCTCGAAGCCCGTGAAGAGGATTGAAGGCTTCAGGAGCAAGTGGGTCATGGTGGATGCTGGGCGCATCCATCCCCGACTGATCCTGCCCACGAGGCAGCCTGAGGCCGTCGACGCTTGGTCCCATGCGGAGCTCGTCGATCCCCGCGCGAAGCCAGTGCTGGGGAGGATGGACGCGGACCTGTGGTCAGGCAACATGGCGACGGTGAAATTGACCGGGGCGTCGCTCCTGAGGGAGTTCCTAGAGCACCGGGTGGCTCTGCTCCGGGAACACTCGCTCCCGCTGTGGAGGCTCGGGGGGGCCGATGCCTTCTTTTGTCCGAGCTCCGTTGTCCTGGCCAACAAAGATCTGGCCGCGTTCCTCCAACCCTTGGTCGGGGGAGACGTGGCGAGATTGGAGGGTGCTCCAGTACCCCTGTTCCTTCGGGATGATTGGGAGCAGGTGGTGAACTCCATGCCCGCTTTCGACGGGGACGGGCCTTTGCCCGCGGAGGTTCCTGAGGACCTGGCGGCCCTGGCGATGGTGAACGTATCCTCCGGTGACTCCGGCAGAGAGGAGGAAGAAGAGGAGCAGGAAGAGGAGCCCGATTCCGAGGTGACGGCCGGGGAGTTGAGAGCGCCCCTTCCTCGACCGCTCTTCGCCTCATGCCAGACGACGACGAGGATGGCGACGAGCGAGGCGGTGAGTGCTCGCCATGATCCCGAAGAATGACAGGACGGGGCTGGTTCTCCGCGGGCCTGCTCCGGATCCGAGGCGATCTGCAGACGTGCCTCCTGCTCCTGAGTCTCTTGAGGTTGATCCCAGCAGCTGGCTCTCGGGCTTCAAGTTCGGCCAGACGTTGCTTGAGCCTGTAGGCGATGACCATTAAGTGCTTGATTCTTGTTTTGCTTCTTGTTTTGTTGCTGAGGCTTGATGTCCATATTACTTGGCTATGCCAGTGCCTGCGGCAAAAAAGCTAAAGGGGGCCCCTGAGGCTTTGTTCGGGGCAGCACTTCCACCTGCGGGAGAAGGGGGCGGTAAGGCCCGGGCCTCTCCTGCCCGGTCACCCTCGCGACGCCTGGCAGGGCATGCTAGGGCGAGCTCAGCCCCCGTGGCCCATGCGACTCCCGAGGTGTCCTCGCCTGACACCACTGCCGCAGTCATTTGGGTGCAGAAGGTCCCAACTCATGGTGCTTTGATTACGCTGCCGTCTTCTCCTCCTACTCCGCCAACTGCCATTTCTCCGACTCCTTCTACTATCCTGGATCGTGCTGCTGCTGAGATGGACCGGCTGCGAGAAGATCTTCAGGGCGCCGACCCTTGCTTGGTGGCCGGGCGCCTAGAGCTGGCCTCCGTCTGGGTCCGCTCTGATGCTTCAGTTCGAGCGGTGCTGGCTCAGGCCGCACCGGCTTGCGACGAGGAGAAGCAGGCCATCCTTCAGGCCAAGGCCTCTCGCGACGCCGCCTTGGGTGAGGTTGCAGATGTCCGAGGTCGCTGCAAGGCGCTGGAGAGCGAGCTGCAAGGCCTGCGCGACCAGCTCTCCAAGGAGGCCCGTGACCGCCAGGACAAGGAGGAAGATATGAAGGCTCGTGAGGCTGCCGCCAAGGACCGGGATGCCAAACTTGATGAACGCCATGGCCGCTTAGGTACGCTGGAGCAGGCATTGGAGGCGAAGAGGATCGAGCTGGACGACAAGGCGCGGGCCCTGGCCGAGGACCACGTGGCCTTCACGAAGCTGGAGGAGAAGGCTCGCACCTTGCTCAAGACGCTTTATGATAGCGGTCTGGAGAGCCCGCTGGCCGGCGCCAAGGATGGCCCCGCCAAGTTGCTTCCCTTCCTGGTCCGCGCCCATGAAGATGTCGCCCTCGGCCTTGGCCCCACGGCTGAGGCTGAGGCGCGTGTCCTTTCTTCTGCAGCACTGACGCGCGTCTTCACCCACGTCTACCTTCGCGACCCCGACGTTGACCTTGACAGCCTGCTGGAGCCTGTGAGTGGCGAGCTTGCCGCAGTTGTTGCTGAGGCCGTGAAGGGTCGAGCGGAGGCTCTGCTGGCGAAGTTCCGTGCTTTCAGCACCAAGCCAAGGCGAGGTGCTGCCGATCCTGAGGCTCCACGAGGTGAAGTCGCCCAACGCAGCTCCGTCACCAGCGATGGCACTGCCAGGAGGTGACCACTTCGCGGCTCCTGTCCTGTTTTTAGCTCCTGCAACATGCATCATGCCTCATGGAGGCGTTTAAACTTGTGTTTGGCGTTGTGAAAGCACTCTATGGACTGTAATATTTGCTTTTGAATTCCTTGAGATTTGAGCTTTTCCTTCCTACTTGCTTGTGTTCAACGTTGGCAAAGCTCGGCCCCGCGCATACCTCAGCCGCCGTTAGCCCTGACCGGAAACCAGGACGGGACCAAGGAGTGAGGGGCTACGTGACCAGTTAGGCTCCTGAGTCGCGATGCTCAGGAGTCCCCCTTGACGTGTGAATAGCAAGTAGGGAAGGGAGATGTATGAGTAAATCTACCGTTCTACGTTGACAGAGCCCGGCCCCGCGCATACCTCAACCGCAGTTAGCCTTTCGGAACTAAGGGGTGAGGGGCTACGTGACTAGTTAGGCTCCTGAGTCGCGATGCTCAGGAGTCCCCCTTGACGTTCAAACGGCCTTCGTACCTTGGCTCCGATCGGGGAGAGACGTGCGACGAACCAGGCCCGAGGGGCCTGGCTGGGTGGCGTGCGTCTGGGCGTAACCCAGGCGTAGCCCCGTGCCCAGCCCCCTCGCGCGGCACTCCTGAGGGGAGGCGTTATGATGGGGCCGGACACTGAGCTCTGGGCTCCCTGAGGTTGATGCGGCCGGGGGCCACCCTCAGTTGTTTATCACCAGCGCGGAGCATAGCGCTTCCATATATGTACGGGCATAGCCGCTCCTCGGCGGTGTCGTCAGCCAGCACGGAGCATGGTGCTTCCATTGGTGCGTGGGAGGGGGCTCCCCTCCGGGAGGAGCCCCCGAGGCGTGTACAACCCCGCCCTGACATGTGGCTGGCATGGTAGGGCCTGACGAGCTGTATCTGGGAACCCGTGAGCCAGCACGGGACTCACGGGGCCCTACCTCAAGGCGGGTTGCGCCTGGCAACAGGCCTTTACTTGTAATGTGTTCCTGCAAATTTGGTTAGATGCCGACGCTCTACGTCCTCAGGTCCCGGCCCTCGAGCGAGCTTAGCCGTCGCTGGTATGCCAGGTCGCGATGCCGTGGACAAGGCCAGGAGGTGAGGGCTGGAGAGCCAGTAAGAGTCCATGAGTCGTGATGCTCAGGTACCCCCCTTTAACATGCAAGCGGCCGACATGAAGGAAGAAGGGTGCCGCCACAGGTATCAAGTAATGATGATGATGGGTCAAACGCACGACCTGAATAAACGCAAGAGGGATACATGCCACTGGGTCTGGCCCGAGTGGCTTGGGGATAATGCAGCCCGAGGGGCGCCCCCAATAAAGTAAGCTAAAAGCATGAACCAAAGGGATACATGCCGCAGGGACAGACCCACACGGCCTGGGAATGATGCAGCCCTGGGGGGCGCTCCCAGCTGAAAATGAAACTCGAAGGATGTCACCTGATGATGTTCAAGATGAAGGGAGGCTGAAGTAGCGGACGGCGTGCGCTGCAGAAGCCAATCTTTACGAGCCCCCAGGCCCAGGAGCCTCGGGAGGCTCCGGAGGCGCTGGCGGCTCCTCGCGGACCATCTCCATTTCTGCCAGGACTGTGGAATGCCTGGCCGCTTGAGCCTCCAGGATGCTCCTCATGAGGCGCTGACGCACAGTAGCCGCATTCGGCAGGCTGTAAGGCATGCGAACATAGCTGTGGGGTGGACCTTCGCAGCGTCCCACGCGTGAGGGATAGAGGCGCTCCTGAGAGGCGGCTCGGTTGAGTCCTGGTATGTCGATGTAGACGCGCAGCCCACCATCCTCGCCTGGATGGGGAGCTACGACGGGTAAGCGGCAGCTGCCACTCATGACTCTTGACTCCTGTATCTCCTGAATGATCTCACTAACGAACTCCTGAGGGTTTGGCCCTCCTTGCCTTGCTCCTTTCTGAGGGAAATATGCTTTGAAACATGTCTCCAAGTGATGCTCGAGCGCCTCTCTCGTGATCTTAGCAAAGTCGATGGCCCTCCAGGAGAGAGCCCCCGAGCTTTGCTCGAGGAGGGCGCCGGGCACGCCTTCCTATGCGACAGAAGGAGGCGCCCCTGAACGGGCGCGGGCCCTGAGGGGCCTGCCTCCCGAGGGTTCGAACCAGGCGATGTCTTCTTCTTCTTAGGACTGCCTCGGGAAGCCTTCCGCTCCTGTGATCTGGGTCTTCAATTGACGCAGCTTGAAAAGCACGCTCCAGAGAACACACAGCATCCCTCTCTTCACAAGGCACCGTGATGACTCCACCGCTTCCTGGCATCTTGAGGACATTGTAGCCGTGATGAGTCACGGCCATGAACTTGGCCAGAGCTGGGTACCCGAGGATGGCATTGTACGGCAGGCGGGGTGGCTCTCGATCCGATGCCTTCTGTTGTGGTGGCTAGTCCTATTTATAGAGCGAGGCCTTGGTCCTCTTCCCAAATATTGAGCGGGAAGGGCGCCAACAATTGGCCATTTTGAAGGGGAACATCTAGTACACTTATCCTGACTAAAGTCGGTCCTCGCCGTTCTGCTGGTCTTGGGCTCCACGATGACCTCCATCCTGCCGTTCTGCTGGTCTTGGTCTTGTTGCACCGAGATGGTTGCCTTTGCTTGATACTCTTGCCTGCGCTTGCCCCCTTTTCACCAAATAGGAAACAAGGACTCTGCGCAGGCCGGCGCCCGCCTGGCGCCCGCCCGGCTTCAGTCGTCATGGCTTGCGTCACGGGCACCTCGTGAGGTACCCCGCCTTGATCTCTCCGCCTCCTCGTGAGCTAGCCTAACAAGGTTGTGCCCGAGGAAGCCTCCTGTCGTCCGCCCCGTGAGGCTTGGCCCCTCGCGAGGGTCTTGAACATGTGTTGATGAAGATGGGTCGTACTGGGCCACTCCCTGAGCCACGCCGCAGGCCACAGGCAGGCAAGTCTGGGTACCCCCGTTCCCAGAATGCCGACAATATTATTATTTCTTGCGGTGTTGTTGCTGTTTTTACTGTGGCGGGATTTAGAGCGGCGCCTACGGCGCCGCTTTGGTGGCTTATCGAGGGGAGTATCCTTCGTTGCATCGTCACCATCGCCTTCTTTCGGTGTGTCCACCATATATATATATATATATATATATATATATATATATATATATATATATATATCATATGATGAGGTGGCAGTCTAGCGCCCTATAGGCGGTGGTTCCTATTCTTCTCCCGCATCGTCGTCCATACCGTCGATATCTTCGGAGTTGAAGTCAAGCGCATCGGTTAAGTCATCGACAGTGGCTATTATGTGGGTGGTGGGTGGGGAGCGAATTTCTTCGTCGTTCGCTTCCCACTCGAGCCGGACGTAGTTCGGCCAATAATCTCTCGACAAGCAAAGAGACCTTAATGAGTTCAGCACATCACCCAAGGGCGAGTGCTAAAAAATATCCGCGGCGGTGAACTCCATGACCAGTGCCCAATCAGATTTGATAGGCACGGACGCACGCAGTTCGGATCCTGTATCCGGAGACGAGTCCGAGGGTCCGATGACACCAACCTCATAGGAGGTGGCATCAGTGTTCGGCTCCAGCACCGATAAGTGCGCGACCTCCGTGGCGGGGTCCATCCACCAGTCCTCGGAGGGTACGATCTGCTCCGGATTGATTCCCGGCGCCGCCGCAGGCACGATCTCTTGAATAGTGTCCGATGGCAGATCAAAGTCATGCCCATCGTGACCATCCGGCACGCCTGACATGGGCTCGAATCCATCAAAGATCAAGTCTCCGCGGATGTCGGCGGTATAGTTCAAGCTTCCAAACCTAACCTAATGGCAGGGGCGTAGCTATCGATCTGCTCCAGATGGCCAAGCGAGTTGGCCCGTAGTACGAAGCCGTCGAATACGAAGATCTGTCCGGGAAGGAAAACCTCCCCTTGGACAGAATCGTTGAAGATGATTGAAGGAGCCATCGAGCCTTATTGCAACAACACAGTGGAACTCTCAATGAAAGCACCAATGTCGGTGTGAAAACCGGCGGATCTTGGGTAGGGGGTCCCTAACTGTTCGTCTAAGGCTAATGGTAACAGGAGGTAGGGGACACGATGTTTTACCCAGGTTTGGGCCCTCTCGATGGAGGTAATACCCTACTTCCTACTTGATTGATCTTGATGATATGAGTATTACAAGAGTTGATCTACCATGAGATCGTAGAGGTTAAACCTTAGAAGCTAGCCTATGATTATGATTGTTCTCGTCCTACGGACTAAGACCTCCGGTTTATATAGACAATGGAGGGGGCTAGGGTTACACATAGTCGGTTACAGAGAAGGATATCTACATATCCGAATTGCCAAGCTTGCCTTCCACGCAAAGGAGAGTCCCATCCAAACATGGGACAAAGTCTTTAATCTTGTATCTTCATAGTCCAACAGTCTGGCCAAAGTATATAGTCCGACTGTCCGAGGACCCCTGAATCCAGGACTCCCTCAACAGCCAAGCGCCATTAATGCATGTAGCCACTGATCACCCACGGGCGCGCGGCGACGAGCGCCGACGAGGAAGCGGACGAAGGGGGAGAGAGGTCCAGGGGAACGGCGACGAAGCGGGGAAGCCATTGGACATGCTCACGCACGCGAAGACAACGAGAGGGGGAGGGGCCTGAGCAAGAAACCATTCTGGGCACGGCCATTGCATGCCAAAGTGGTGGTCACCGCACAGACTGGCATCAAGAAGAACCAAATGGCTGGCCAATGTTGTCTAGTGGTAAGTCTTTCGAAGGGTAGTTTCAACTGCGGTGGTAGTTTGGTTAAAACTGCTACAGTCAAATGGTTATCACCCTCTGAAGTTTACTGCAGTAAACTTGGGTGAACACTAGTGATCAACAGGAAGGGTTTTGGGAGCAATGGAGTTGTCTGCGAGGTTGAGGTAAAGAAGGACTTTCATCCTGGTAAGTTTGAGGAGAAATGGACGAAGAATGAATATAGTTGCTTCACAACTGCATTTTTGGTCCAGAAATGAAGATCATGATGATGCTCTCACATAGAGCATCAACATGGGCTAACATTGGGCAAAGCTTGATTATTTGGACATATGAAGATGCTGTAAAAAGCTCATGCCAAATGGACAAGCCAAAATGGCACTTGCTGCACAAACATGATTTCTGTCCAGAAACTAGGAATAATTTTAGTGATCAAATGGATCGATGAAATGATGCCAAATTGGGTGGAGAGATGTTTTATGGGTATAAGAATGATCTGGTAATTTATCTGGATTTTTGAAGCAATATAAAATACACTTGCTTCACAACCTGAAAATATTGCCAAAACCAAAGATTTGCTCCTCTGCTCACATAGAGGATTGGATGGGTCTGCAAATAGGTAGAGAGGGTTAATATGAGCGCATTAAGGAGTGTGCAAAAGTTCAACTCATTCGGATACTCCTAGCTAGTATTTCCTTCACAAAGCTTTCTTTTTGACAGAAACTTTGAAAATTCACTGAGGAAGACTGGCTAGGCAAATAAATTTGAACTTGTGCATGAGGCAATTATTTGGACATATAAACATGCCCAAAAAGGTTGGGAGCCACTAGGGTAAATATAAATGACACTTCCTTCACAAAGTGCCATTCAGGGCAGAATAGAAAAATGAATATTGGGGAATTATTTTTGAACTGGCCAAGGAAATGTTTGGGAATATTTGAGCTATATATGACCCAAAGGAATTCTGATTATTATTAGGGTTTTTTGGATGGAGAGAAATATAGGTTGCTTCACAACCTAGGGCAGATAGGGTTATTCCTTTAATAGAAAAAGGAATATTCCCTAGAAAAAAGAAATTAGGGTTTGGTCAAGGAGTGAAGTGACATGATCTTGGCAAGGTTTTGAGAATTATGAGCCACTTGGGAGGAGGAATGAGGATGATTTCCCAGGTGGCAAGGCCATAGAACCACTCAAAAAAGAAAAAACAGAGCAAAAACCAAATAAATCAAAAGAAAAAGAAAAGGGCCAAAATCGAGGCTGTTACATGTTGTCTCCCAACAAGCGCTTTTATTTAATGCCTTTTAGCTAGGCATGATGAGTTCAATGGTGCTCGCACAGAAGATAAAGATTGAAACATAACAAGAGCATCATGAATCATAAGTTCCTCTCACATAATAATTTTCAGTAGCATCATGAATAGATTCATCCATATAACCATCACATAAAGCATTATTTTCATGATCCAAAAGAATAGAAAATTTATTACTCTTTATGGCATACATGTTATCATAATAATCATCGTAAGTAGCAACTTTGTTCTCATCATAGTCAATTGAAACCTCTTCCAAAATAGTGGATGTATCACTAAATAAAGTCATGACCTCTCCAAATCCACTTTCATCAATATTGTAATAAGATACAACACCCTCCACAATAGTGGGATCACTACTACCTAGAGTTGACACTCTTCCAAACCCACTTTCATCATCGTAATCATCATAAATAGGAGGCATGCTATCATCATAATAATTTTTTTATCGAAAATAGAAGGAATCAAAGGATCATATTCATTATGCAAAGCATCCCCAAGCTTGGGACAAACATTATTTTCAGCAAATAAATCTTCAAACATTTCATACTCATCAAACATAGCATCCCCAAGCTTGTGGTTTTGCATATCATCATAATCACTCTTATCAATAGCATGAATGGCACCAATAGTATAGCAAACATTATTATCATATTCTTCCAAGCAAGTGCCAAATAGATCTTCAAGGTCATAAGAGACATCATTGTCTTCCCAATCATAATCATCACAACAAGTAGTAGGCATCACAAAACCATACTCAATATCATCATCCTTCATCAACATATTTTATTCACTTTCATGAGGCAAATGGTGATAGGAGCAATATTACTTGGGAAAGTTACCTTTTTACGTCTACTTTTTCTTCTTTTCTTTTTCTTCACTACCTCACGTGTGGGTTTAATCAATTTTTTCGAGCTTCTTATTGAAAAGATTGATTGGATAGGAAGCTCCTCCTCATTACCTGGTTCATCATAAGAAACACGAGGAGGGTATTGGGAAATATTTTCCCTTTCATTGGTACTCTCTTTATATTCTGTTTCCTTTCTTTTCTTTAGATAGTTGGCAATGTAAGGATTCTCAATGCAATTTACCGCACAAAAAATATAAATTTCCTTTAGATCAAAATCAAGAACTCTTTCAAGGGCAAATTCTGTAATATCCTTAGTTATACGTTTCATTTCTTCATACCCCAAAAGAAGGGTAAGCTCTTTATGATGCTCAAGGGTAATCAAGTTATCACATTTTTTGGACACTATTTGATCATGAAACAAATGGCATTGGAGTTTTAAATGACCACGTTCATTGCAAAGTTCACAAGGATGGAGAAAAATATTAAATCTTTCAGCACAAACATCTAGACTCTCTTGCAACCATTTTGTTTCTAAATGTTTATGCTTCTTACAAAATCTATCTTCCCTTTTTGGTGTGTGTGTGCACACCCAATATACTCCGCAAAAATTGACATCCTTGTAGGAGACATCACTATCACGGCTAGTGCAATCATCATTAACCTCATGGATATTCAAAGAATTCATACTAACAACATTGCAATCATCCTCATCATTTATGCCAATCATTTTATTAAATTATTCTTATATCAATTGAGCACAATTTTCTGAACCATCATTTTCAAGAAAGATATTATAAAGATGATCAATAATATGATGCAACCTCAATTCCATTTTTTGTAGTTTTCTTTTTATAAACCAAACTAGTGATAAAACAAGTAACTAAAAGATTCAATTGCAAGATTTAAAGATATACCTTCATGCATTCACCTCCCCTGCAACGGCACCAGAAAAGAGCTTGATGTCTACTATGCAACTTTATTCCTGTAGACACGTTGTAACATACCAATTTTCAATTTGGATGTTATACATAGATCATCATATGCATATCATATCTTATTTGCATTTTTGGTTGTGATCCTAGAAATCTTAAGCAACTCAAGGAACCAAGGAGAGAGTTGGAGGTTTCACAAAATTTTCATATTTGAATTTATTTCAAATTTGAAAAAAGGATCGATTTGATTTTAATATTTTCTCTCCAATTATTCCAAAAATAAAAATAAATGAGAGGAGATAAAATGACTTCTTCAACAGAAGAGAAATATTGGAGAAGAAATTGTAAAATGAAATTATTATTTTATTCAGATTTTATTTGCTATTTTGTTTGAATTAGAGAAAACTTGCATTTTTGAAAATTGCATTTTAGTCCAGAAAAATGTTCATCTTGTCCTAAATATTAGGTTTGGACGGTGAAAATTCTTTCTGGAATGTTCAGATTTTTTTATATTTTATTAGGATTTTCTTCTGCGGCTAAATTATTTAAAAAAACTTCCGGACCGAACTGGGCCGAAGGCCCAGCCGGCCCGCTAGCGCCACCGCCTTTCCCGCTCGGGGAGTCCGACCCTGCGCCGGAGCCGAGCCGCCGCCAGAGTCCTCCTGGACTACGGGTCGCCCCCGTCGCCCCCTGCCCAAGCCGACCCCGGGACCTCCTTTATAAGGACCGGACCCCGCCCCCATGTTTCCTCATCGCCTCGCCGCCGCAGCACCGCGCCACCGCCGCCGGCCGCTCGTTCCACCACCCGTGCCGTCGCCCCCGCTGCTGCTAGCTACTGCCGCCACCCCGCGCTGCGCCGCCGCCTCACCGACGCCGCTATCAGATCCGCTGCAACCGCCGTTTTTTTTCAAGAACTGGTATAACCGCTGAAAACCAACCCATTTTTTAGGTTATCTTGGTTTATTTTTTAGAACGGTTTAGTTTATTAACGAATGTTTGTTTGTTTAGATCTGTTATTGAACGTTTTCGTTCATTTAGTTCTGTTAGCGGAAGTTCATCCGATAGATTTTTCTTTTTAGTTTTATTTTCGGCCAGGGACCTATCCACGAATAGTTTTCTCGTGATTTAGCCCCTGATCATAGAATTAGCGTAACTTTTTGCTCGTTTGTCCAAATTAGATGAAACCAGCGCTTAAATCTTCATAACGATCCCCTCTTTCCAGTAAACCAACTTGAACATGATTTTGACTATTTAAATTTGAGTTTGGTCCAGATTAGTAATCGATCTTGTTTCGTCCGTATCTTGAGTTTTGTAACTTTGTTTGAGTTGTTTCCTTTTGCTAATCGTATCTAATCACATGTACCTACTGTTAAGATATAATCCACATGAAAATAATGTTGTTAGGTTTTGCTTTTTGTTTAGTTTAGTCGTTTGCTTGTTTCGAGTTCTTTGGATCTTTTCTTCGTTTTCTCTCTGTTTCGTTTGAGTGATTGCTTATGTATGCTACTGTTTGTCTACGCTAGATTATCCGATGGTGCTAAGCTTGTTACTACGAATCCCTAGAGTTTGGAGATCATCAGCAAGGCAAGTTACACTTTGATCATACTCTTCTATACCCAGTTTTTACTATACATTAGCTTTGCCCCTCAAATATTTGCATGAGTAGGATTGGCAACATGTGGTTTGGTTCTAGTAATTGAGGTAGGAACCTAATACCTTTTGATCACCCCGGGAGTATACGTTATGCTCTATTATTGCTTAGTCATGCTCGTAGATGGGGATTGGATCGTGATTCACATGGAAGTTATGAGAGTTGTTAAGCTTGGATAACATTAAGGTGGCAACTTTAATACACATCTCGGTGGATTGGTTGGGGCTCCTGGAGAATCCAGTATTTGTCCATTAGGGAAATCCCGGAGTACCCGTGTGATTTTTCCTCGGTTTGACACCCAGGCTCAAAGGGATCATATAATATTTCATGCCTAGAAACTTCCGTGTGCAGCCACAAGCCATTATGGGCTCTGGCATAGTTGAGTAAGTTGTATGAGCTCTCGAAGAGGTGGACTAGCAGATGTAGTGAGAAAGTAGGTGTACCGGTCTGCCCGGAGTAGAGAGTTAATGCTTCAGAAAGACTGTGTCTCGATCTTCCGATCATGGCTGTGGTCGAGTCTTGTGGGGAAACGTGTGCAACCTCTGCAGAGTGTATAAAATAATCATGGTTAGACGTGTCCCCGGTTATGGACATCTTGAATATCTGGAATTGGATATTATTATTGATCTAAGCACTCTTTAAATTAAATGAATTGGGCTTAATAATGATACTTGTTTAATTGGGATTTTAGTTGGAGGAACCTTCTCAAATATTGGTACAACTTGGGAGTAGTTAAATAAATTTATTCCTTTGTTGTAGGGGAAAACTAGTTGTATGCAAAATCATAAACTTAGAGCCTCCACCAGCCAAATATTGCATGTAGATATAGTTCTTGCATTCATTGCTTTACAGTGTAACTCTGCCAGCATATTCAATGTGCTGACCTACACGGCTGCAATGTCTCATGTTGGAGACTACTCAAACAACAAATAAGGTGCGATAGGTCGTTGTCTTGCACTCAACTATGCCATTGGAGTTGATGGACTCATTTACCTTCAAAGCTGCCGCAGTTATTTAGTTTAGATGGCCTTCAACCATGATATTTTGTGTTATCTGATGTCCACTACCCAACCTTCTTCTTCTAGATGTTGTTGGGCCTCCAAGTGCAGAGGTTTGTTGGACAGTAGCAATTTTCCCTCAAGTGGATGACCTAAGGTTTATCAATCTGTGGGAGACGTAGCATGAAGATGGTCTCTCTCAAGCAACCCCACAACCAAATAACAAAGAGTCTCGTGTGTCCCTAACACACCCAATACAATGGTAAATTGTATAGGTGCACTAGTTCAGCGAAGAGATGGTGATACAAGTGCAATATGGATGGTAGATATAGGTTTTTGTAATCAGAAAATATAAAAACAGCAAGGTAACTAATGATAAAAGTGAGCGTAAACGATATTGCAATGCTTCGAAACAAGGCCTAAGGTTCATACTTCCACTAGTGCAAGTTCTCTCAACAATAATAACATAACTGGATCATATAACTATGCCTCAACATGCAACAAAGAGTCACTCCAAAGTCACTAATAGCGGAGAACAAACAAAGAGATTATTGTAGGGTACGAAACCACATCAAACTTATCATTTCTGATCGATCTATTCAAGAGTCCATAGTAAAATAACACGAAGCTATTCTTTCTGTTCGATCTATCATAGAATTCGTACAAGAATAACACCTTAAGACACAAATAAACCAAAACCCTAATGTCACCTAGATACTCCAATGTCACCTCAATTATCCGTGGGCATGATTATACGATACGCATCACACAATCTCAGATTCGTCTATTCAACCAACACAAAGTACTTGAAAGAGTGCCCCAAAGTTTCTACCGAAGAGTCAAGACGAAACCGTGTGCCAACCCCTATGCATAGATTCCCAAGGTCACGGAACCCGCAAGTTGATCACCAAAACATACATCAAGTGAATCAATAGAATACCCCATTATCACCACGAGCATCCCACGCAAGACATATATCAAGTGTTCTCAAATCCTTAAAGACTCAATCCGATAAGATAACTTCAAAGGGTAAACTCAATCCATTAGAAGAGAGTGGAGGGGGAGAAACATCTTAAGATCCAACTATAATAGCAAAGCTCGCGGTACATCAAGATCGTGCCAAATCAAGAACACAAGAGAGAGAGATCAAACACATAGCTACTGGTACATACCCTCAGCCCGGAGGGTGAACTACTCCCTCCTGGTCATGGAGAGCGCCGGGATGATGAAGATGGCCACCGGTGAGGGATCCCCCCTCCGGCAGGGTCCCGGAACAGGGTCCCAATTTGTTTTTGGTGGCTACACAGTCTTGCGATGATGGAACTCCCGATCTATTGTGCTCCTTGATGTTTTTAGGATATATGGATATATATAGGCAAAAGAAGTCGGTCAGGGGAGCCAAGAGGGGCCCACGGGGGTGGGGGCGTGCCCAGGGGGGTAGGGCGCGCCTCCCTACCTCGTGGCCACCTCGAAGCTTTCCTGACGTCTACTCCAAGTCTCCTGGATTGCTTCCATTCCAAAAATAACTCTCCCAAAGGTTTCATTCCGTTTGGACTCTGTTTGATATTCCTTTTCTTCAAAACACTGAAATAGGCAAGAAAACAACAATTTGGGCTGGGCCTTTGGTTAGTAGGTTAGTCCCAAAAATGATATAGAAGTGTATAGTAAAGCCCATAAACATCCAAAACAGGTAATATAATAGCATGGAACAATAAAAAATTATAGATATGTTGGAGACGTACCAAGCATCCCCAAGCTTAATTCCTTCTCGTCCTCGAGTAGGTAAATGATAAAAACAGAATTTTTGATGTGGAATGCTACTAGCATAATTCTCAATGTAATTTTCTTTATTGTGGCATGAACATTCAGATCCAAATGATTCAAGATAAAAGTTCATATTGACAGAAAAATAGTAATACTTCAAGCATACTAACAAAGTAATCATGTCTTCTCAAAATAACATGGCCAAAGAAAGTTATCCCTACAAAATCATATAGTCTGGCTATGCTCTATCTTCATCACACAAAATATTTAAATCATGCACAACCCCGGTTTTAGCCAAGCAATTGTTTCATACTTTAGTATTTTCAAAAAATTTAAATCTTCACACAATACATGAGCGTGAGCCATGGACATAGCACTATATGTGGAATAGAATGGTGGTTGTGGAGAAGACACAAAGGAGCAGATAGTCTCACATCAACTAGACGTATCAACGGGCTATGGAGATGCCCATTAATAGATATGAATGTGAGTGAGTAGGGATTGCCATGCAACGGATGTACTAGAGCTATAAGTGGATGAATGCTCAACAAAAGAAACTAAGTGGGTGTGCATCCAACTTGCTTGCTCACGAAGACCTAGGGAATTTTGAGGAAGCCCATCATTGGAATATACAAGCCAAGTTCTATAATGAAAAATTCCCACTAGTATATGAAAGTGACAACATAGGAGACTCTCGATCATGAAGATCATGGTGCTACATTGAAGCACAAGTGTGGTAAAAGGATAGTAGCATTGTCCCTTCTCTCTTTTTCTCTCATTTTTATGGCCTTTCTCTTCTTTTTTTATTATGGCCTTTCTATTTTTTCGTCCAGAGTCTCATCCCGACTTGTGGGGGAATCATAGTCTCCATCAACCTTTCCTCACATGGGACAATGCTCTAATAATGAAGATCATCACACTTTTATTTACTTACAACTCAACACTTAGAACAAAATATGACTCTATGTGGATGGCTCTGGCGGTGTACCAGGATATGCAATGAATCAAGAGTGACATGTATGAAAGAATTATCAAGGTGGCTTCGCCACGAATACAATGTCAACTACATAATCATGCAAAAGCAATATGACAATGATGGAGCGTGTCATAATAAACGGAACGGTGGAAAGTTGCATGGCAATATATCTCGAAATGGCTATGGAAATGTCATAATAGGTAGGTATGGTGGCTGTTTTGAGGAAGATATATGGTGGGTTTATGATACCGGCGAACGTTGCACGACACAAGAGAGGCTAGCAATGGTGGAAGGGTGAGAGTGCGTATAATTCATGGACTCAACATTAGTCATGAAGAACTCATATATTTTTTGCGAAAATCTAGAAGTTATCAAAACAAAGTACTACACGCATGCTCCTAGGGGAAGGGATGGTAGGATTTATCCATCGCGCAATCCCGACCTCCACACATAAGGAAGACAATCAATAAATAAATCATGCTCCAACTTCATCACATTACGGTTCACCATACATGCATGCTATGGGAATCACAAACTTTTAACACAAGTATTCCTCAAATTCACAACTACCCAACTAGCATGACTCTAATATTACCATCCTCATATCTCAAAAACAATCATCAAGCATCAAACTTCTCATAGTATTCAATGCACTTTCTATGATAGTTTTTATTATACCCAACTTGGATGCCCATCATTCTAGGACCAATTTTATAACCATAGAAAATACCATGTTATTCTTAAAGACTCAAAATAATATAAGTGAAGCATGAGAGATCAATAATTTCTAAAAAATAAAACCACCGCCGTGCTCTAAAAAATATAAGTGAAGCACTAGAGGAAATGACAAACTACTCCAAAAGATATAAGTGAAGATCGATGAGTAGTCGGATAATTATGTAACTATGTGAAGACCTTCTAACATTTAAGAATTTAAGATCTTGGTATTTTATTCAAATAACAAGCAAAAGAAAATAAAATAGATTGACGCTCCAAGCAAAACACATATCATGTGGTGAATAAAAATATAGCTCCAAGTAAAGTTACCGATGAATGAAGACGAAAGAGGGGATGCCTTCCGGGGCATCCCCAAGCTTAGGTTCTTGGTTGTCCTTGAATATTACCTTGGGGTTCGTTGTGAATACCCAAGCTTAGGCTCTTTCCACTCTTTATTCCATAGTCCATCGAATCTTTACCCAAAACTTGAAAACTTCACAACACAAAACTTAACAAAAAACTCGTAAGCTCCGTTAGTATAAGGAAATAAATCACCACTTAGGTACTATTGTGAACTCATTCTAAATTCATATTGGTGTAATATCTACTGTATTCCAGCTTCTCTATGGTTCATACCCTCCGATACTACTCATAGATTCATCAAAATAAGCAAACAACACATGGAAAACAGAATCTATCAAAAACAGAACAATTTGTAGTAATATGTAACTCTTGAATACTTATGTAACTCAACAACTCCTACTAAATGAGGAATTCATAAGTAATTTGTGTACCAATCCAAAGCAAAATGAATCAGATCAAAATCACATTTCTGTGAATTATCAAAACTAATTTACTGAGTGTAAAAGTTTCTGATTTTCAGCAGGATCAACACAACTATCACCGTAAGCTATCCTAAAGGTCTTACTTGTCACTTTATTGAAACAAAAGCTATAAAACATGATTACTACAGCAGCATAATCATGTGAACACACAAAAACAGTAAGGGTAAATATTGGGTTGTCTCCCAACAAGCGCTTTTCTTTAATGCCTTTCTAGCTAGGCATGATGATGACAATGATGTTCGCATAAAAGATTAGAACTGAAACATAATGGGAGCATCATGAAGAATATAGACTAGCACATTTAAGTCTAACCCACTTCCTATGCATAGGGATTTTGTGAGCCAACAACTTATGGGAACAATAATCAACTAGCATAGGAAGGCAAAACAAGCATAACTTTAAAACTTTAAGCACATAGAGAGGAAACTTGATATCATTGCAACTCCTACAAGCATATATTCCTCCCTCATAATAATTTTCAGTAGCATCATGAATTAATTCAACAATATAACAATCACATAAAGCATTCTTTTCATGAGCCACAAGCATAGAATTTTTATTACTCTCCACATAAGCAAAATTCTTCTTATTCGGAATAGTGGGAGTATCATAAGAGACTTGAATACTATAAGTTGTTTCCACATTAAAATAGTAATGTTTAGAAAAATGGTAATCATAATCATGAAAAGTTTTATAAATATAATCATCACTACTTTTTATAGCATAATTTTCATCACAATAATCATCATAAATAGGAGGCATGCTATCATCATAATAAATTTGCTCATCAAAACTTGGGAGGTTAAAAATATCATCTTCATTAAACGTAGCATTCCCAAGCTTATGACAAACATTAATCGCAGCAAATATATTCTCAAACATGTCATTCTCATCAAACATAGCATCCCCAAGCTTGGGCCTTTTCATATCATAAGTATAATCACTCTCATCATTAATAGTATGGATAGGACCAATAGTATAGCAATTATCATCATCACAATGAGTAGTAGGAGCAACATCATTTGAGAGGGATACCTTTCTAGCTTTGCTTCTCCGTATTTTCATTTTCTTCTTCACATCATGTGTGGGTTTAACCCTCTTTTTCGAGCTCCTTATTAATGAGATTGGTTGAATAGGAAGCTCCTCCTCGTTACCTGATTCATCATAAGAAATAATAGGAGGATATTGGGAAGTCTCTTCCCTTTCATTAGTATTCTCTTAATCTTCTATTTGTTTTCTTGTCTTTATGTAACTGGTAATATAAGGATTTTCAATGCAATTCACCGCACAATACATAAAAATTTCTTCTAGATCAAAATCAAGAAATCTATCAAGATTAAATTTTGGAATACCCTCAGTTATTCGTTTCATTTCTTCATACCCCAAAAGAAGACTAAGCTCTTTATGATGCTGAAGGGCAATCAAGTTATCACAATTTTTGGACACAATTTGGTCATGAAACAAATAGCATTGGAGCTTTAAATGACCATGTTCATTGCAAAGTTCACAAGATGGCGATAAATATTGAATCTTTCAGCACAGTCATCTAGCCTTTCTTGCAACCATTTATTTTGTAAATAGTTATGTCTCTTACAAAATCTATCTTCCCTATTCGGTGTGTACCTACAAGCTCTATGTATTCCACAAAAGTTGACATGCTTATAAGAGACATTTTCATCATGACTAGTGCAATCATCATTAGTACTATGGATATTCAAGGAATTCATACAAACAACATTACAATCATGCTTATCATACAAACATTCAGTGCCAAATATTTTATAGACTTCTTCTTCTAGCACTTGAGCACAATTTTCTTTTCCATCATTCTCACGAAAGATATTAAAACGATGAAGCGTATGAGGCAAACTCAATTCCATTTTTTGTAGGTTTCTTTTATAAACTAAACTAGTGATAAAACAAGACACAAAAAGATTAGATTGCAAGAGCAAAAGATATACCTTCAAGCACTCACCTCCCCGGCAACAGCGCCAGAAAAGAGCTTGATGTCAACTACACAACCTTCTTCTTGTAGACGTTGCTGGGCCTCCAAGTGCAGATGTTTGTAGGACAGTAGCAAATCTCCCTCAAGTGGATGACATAAGGTTTATCAATCTGTGGGAGGCGTAGGATGAAGATGGTATCTCTCAATACAATGGTAAATTGTATAGGTGCACTAGTTCGGCGAAGAGATGGTGATACAAGTGCAATATGGATGGTAGATATAGGTTTTTGTAATCTGAAAATATAAAAACAGCAAGGTAACTAATGATAAAAGTGAGCATAAACGGTATTGCAATGCTTCGAAACAAGGCCTAAGGTTCATACTTTCACTAGTGCAAGTTCTCTCAACAATAATAACATAAATGGATCATATAACTATCCCTCAACACGCAACAAAGAGTCACTCCAAAGTCACTAATAGCTGAGAACAAACAAAGAGATTATTGTAGGGTACGAAACCACCTCAAAGTTATCCTTTCTGATCGATCTATTTAAGAGTCCGTAGTAAAATAACACGAAGCTATTCTTTCCATTTGATTTATCATAGAATTCGTACTAGAATAACACCTTAAGACACAAATCAACCAAAACCCTAATGTCACCTAGATAATCCAATGTCACCTCAATTATCCGTGGGCATGATTATACGATATGCTTCACACAATCTCAGATTCATCTATTTAACCAACACAAAGTACTTCAAAGAGTGCCCCAAAGTTTCTACCGAAGAGTCAAGAAGAAAACGTGTGCCAACCCCTATGCATAGATTCCCAAGGTCACGGAACCCGCAAGTTGATCACCAAAACATACATCAAGTGAATCAATAGAATACACCATTGTCACCACGAGGATCCCACGCAAGACATATATCAAGTGTTCTCAAATCCTTAAAGACTCAATCCGATAAGATAACTTCAAAGGGAAAACTCAATACATTACAAGAGAGTAGAGGGGGAGAAACATCATAAGATCCAACTATAATAGCAAAGCTCACGGTACATCAAGATCGAGATCCAGTAAATCCAAGATCAAGATCAAGATCGATTGCGCCAGTAAATCAATTCTTCTCAGCACTCCGGAAGGAAAGAGGATGAAGTATGTATCTAGGCATGCGCCGAGGAGGACTCAGGTGAAATCCTTATCATGAGTTGTTCAGGAGGAAGTACTAGTGGTGAAGGATTATCCCGATGTATTTTCGGAGGAGTTACCAGGCATGCTGCCAGATCGAGACGTTGAGTTTTTGATTGAGTTATTGCCAGGCACCAGACCAATATCCAAGAGACCGTATCGGATGCCCGCAAAGGATCTGGAGGAAATTAAGAAATAGATAAAGGATTTACTGAAGAAAGGTTATATTCGACCAAGCTTGGGGAGCCCCAGTGCTTCTAGTGGAGAAGAAGGATGGATCTTTCAGGATGGTTGTTTATTATCATGCATTGAATGAGGTGACGATAAAAAATAAATACCCTCTGCCGATGATCAATGATTTGCTTGACCAGTTGCAAGGAGCTAAATTTTTCTCCAATATCGATCTTCAATCAGGTTATCACTAGTTGAAGATCCGAGAGTAGGATATACCTAAGATAGCTTTTACTACAAGGTATGGGCTATATGAGTATACATTTATGTCATTTGGTTTGACTAATACCCCTGCCTATTTCATGAGTATGACGAACAAGGTGTTCATGGAGTTTTTGGATAAGTTTGTCGTGGTGTTCATTGATGACATATTGGTCTACTCAAAGAATGAAGAAGAGCATAAGGAGCATTTGCGTTTAGTTCTCGAGAAGCTCAGGGAACATCAGTTGTATGCCAAGTTCAGCAAATGTGAGTTTTGGCTGAAGGAAGTTGGATTTCTCTAACATGTTATATCCGGAGACGGAATATCAGTAGACCCTATCAAGGTTGCTTATGTGACTAAATGGTTGGCACCCACCTCAGTGGGAGAGATCAGAAGTTTTCTTGGACTCGCAGGTTATCACCGGAGATTTATTGAGAATTTTTCCAAGATTGCGAAGCCCATGATGGAGTTACTGAAAAAGGACACCAAGTTTAAATGGACTAAGGCTTGTGAGGCCAGTTTTCATGAATTGAAGAAGCGTTTGGTTACAGCCCCAGCACTGATTCTCCTAGACCAATGCAAGGATTTCCAAGTGTATTGCGAAGCTTCACGTCGAGGACTTGGAGGAGTGCTTATGCAGGATGGAAGAGTTGTTTCATATGTCTCATGACAACTTTGACCTCACAAGTTGAATTATGCTACGGATGATTTGGAGTTAGCAGCCGTAGTGCATGCACTCAAGACATGGAGACACTTTCTCATTGGAAACCGTTCTGATGTTTACACGGATCATAAGAGTTTGAAATACGTCTTCACACAGAAGGAGTTGAACCTCAGGCAAAATAGATGGTTGGAGCTTATAAAAGATTATGATATGAGATTGCATTAACATCCGGGAAAGTCCAATGTCGTAGCAGATGCATTGAGCCGAAAGAGTTATGTTAACATGCTCATAACCGGAGGATTACCTAAGGAGTTAGCAGACGACCTTCGAGAACTATGCTTAGAGATAGTTCCGAGAGGTTATGTTGCAGCATTGGAAATTCAATCCACTTTTTCGTGTAAGATCAGAGAAGCCCAGAAGACGAACAAGGAGATTGCTGAGATAAAGGAAAGGATGAGTAAAGGAAAGGCTAAAGGATTTCGTGAGGATGAGCACGACACTTTATGGTTTGAGGATCGTATTTATGTGCCTAATGACCCGGATAAGGAATTTGATTCTTCAGGAGGCTCATGATTCGCCTTGCTCGATTCACCCAGGCAACACCAAGATGTATCTGGATTTGAAGGAAAGTTTCTGGTGGACAGGAATGAAGGATATTGCCGAGTATGTAGCAGTATGCGATGTATGTCAGAGAGTTAAGGCAGAGAATTAGAAACCAGCAGGATTGCTACAACTATTGCCGATACCCGAATGGATGTGGGATAAACTTGGCATGGATTTTATCACTGGATTACCTAGGACTCATTCAGGCTATGACTCTATCTGGGTTAGAGTTGATTGTTTGATGAAAGTAGCTCATTCCATCCCTGTGAAGACAACTTATACGAGTGCTAAATTGGCGAAGATATACATGACCAGGATCGTATGTCAGCATGGAGTTCCGAGGACCATTGTATCAGATAGAGGAACATAGTTTACTTCAAAGTTGTGGAATCAGTTGCATGAAACTTTGGGTACTAGGCTAGAGTTTAGTACAACTTTTCATCCACACATGGACAGACCGAGAGAGTCAATCAGATTCTCGAGGACATGTTGAGAGCTTGTGCGCTAGATTATGGATCTAGTTGGGATGACAATTTGCTCGATGCAAAGTTCTCCTATAACAACAGTTATCAAGCCAGTTTGAAGATGGCCTTGTACGGAAGGAGGTGCATGACACCGTTATCATGTGATGAAGTTGGAGATTGATAGTTATCCGGACCAGACTTAATCAGAGAGTCTGAGGAGAAGGTTAAGTTGATTTGAGACAAACTCAAGGTAGCCCAGTCAAGGCTGAAGATTTATGCGGATACTAAACGCACGGAGGTAGCTTACGAAGTCGGAGACAGAGCAAATCTTCGTGTGTCCCCACTTCGAGGAGTTAAACATTTTGGAGTCAAGGAAAAGCTAGCACCACATTTTGTGGGACCCTACAAAGTTTTGGAACGCATGGGGGAAGTTGCGTACAAGTTGGAAGTGCCCGAAGGATTGTCAGGAGTTCATGATGTGTTTCACATTTCCCAGTTGAAGAAATGCCACACTGAGATGGCCGACATTCCTCTCAGAGATACAGTGCCACTGGAAGCAATTCAGTTGGATAGTGATCTGACATATGAAGAGAAGCCAGTCAAGATTCTCGAGTTTTCTAGCCATGTTACTTGCAACAAGGTTGTCAAGTTTTGCAAAGTTCAGTGGAGCCACCATACCGAGGAGGAAGCCACCTGGGAGCGAGAAGAAGGTCTTCGCAAGGACCACCCAAACCTTTTTGCTGACCAACCCGAATCTCGAGGGTGAGATTCATCTTAAGGTGGGTAGGTTTGCAACATCCCAATTTTCAATTTGGATGTTATACATAGATCATCATATGCATATCATATTTTATTTGCATTTTTGGTTGTGATCCTACAAATATTAAGCAACTCAAGGACCCAACGAGAGAGTTGGAGGTTTCACAAAATTTTCATATTTGTATTTATTTCAAATTTCAGAAGAGGATCGATTTGATTTTAATATTTTCTCTCGAATTATTTCCAAATACAAAAATAAATGAGAGGAGATAAAATGACTTCTTCAACAGAAGAGAAATATTGGAGAAGAAATTTTAAAATCAATTTATTATTTTATTCAAATTTTATTTGCTATTTTGTTTGAATTAGTGAAAACTTGCATTTTTGAAAATTGCATTTTAGTCCAGAAAAATGTTCATCTTGTCCTAAATATTAGGTTTGGACGGTAAAAATTGTTTCTCGAATTTAAAAAAAATATATTTTATTAGGATTTTCTTCTGCGGTGAAATTGTTTAAAAAAACGCTCTGAACCGAACTAGGTCGAAGGCCCAGCCGGCTCGCTAGCGCCACCGCCTTCCCCGCTCGGGAAGTCTGACCCCGCGCGAGAGCCAAGCCGCTTCCGGAGTCCTCCTGGACTCTGGGTCGCCCCCGTCGCCCCCTGCCCAAGCTGACCCCGGGACCCCCTTTATAAGGGCCGGACCCTGCCCCCTCGTCTCCTCATCGCCTCGCCGCCGCAGCACCGTGCCACCACGGCTGCCCGCTCGCACCGCCATCCGAGCCGCCGCCTAGCGCCGCCGCCGCCCCGCACCATGCCGCGGTCCCACGCCGTGCCGCCGCCGCCTCGCCAAACATCACCGCCTCACGAACGCTGCCGTTAGATCCTCTGTCGCCGCCATTTTTTCGAGAACCTGTATAACCGCCGAAACCCAACCTGTTTTTTTAGGTTTTCTCGGTTTTTTAGATCGGTTTAGTTTATTAACGAACGTTTGTTTGTTTAGATATGTTAGCGAATGTTTTCGTTCATTTAGTTCTGTTAGCGGACGTTCGTCCGATAGATTTTTCTTTATAATTTTATTTTCGGCGAGCGACCTATCCGTGAATAGTTTTATCGTGATTTTGCTCCTGATCTTAAAACTAGCGTAACTTTTTGCTCGTTTGTCCACATTAGATGAAACCAGCGCCTAAATCTTCGTAACGATCCCATCTTTCCAGTAAAGCAACTTTAACATGATTTTGACAATTTAAAATTTGAATTTATTCCATATTAGTAATTGATCTCATTTCGTCCGTATCTTGAGTTTCGTAACTTTGTTTGAGTTGTTTCCTTTTGCTAATCGCAACTAATCACATGTACCTACTGTTAAGATCTAATCCACATGAAAATAATGTTGTTAGGTTTTGTTTTTTGTTTAGTTTAGTCGTTTGCTTGTTTCGAGTTCTTTGGATCTTTTCTTTGTTTTCTCTCTGTTTCGTTTGAGTGATTTCTTATGTGTGCTACTGTTTGTCTATGCAAGATTACCCGGCATGCGAAGCTTGTTACTACGAATACCTAGAGTTTCCAGATCGTCAGCAAGGCAAGTTACACTTTGATCATACTCTTCTATACCCAGTTTTTACTATGCATTAGCTTTGCCCCCTCAAATATTTGCATGAGTAGGATTGGGAACATGTGGTGTGGTTGTAGTAATTGAGGTAGGAACCTAATACCTTTTGATCACCCCGGAAATATATGTTATGCTCTATTATTGCTTAGCCATGCTCATAGACGGGGATTGCACCGTGATTCACATGGAAGTTATGAGAGTTATTAAGCTTGGATAACATTAAGGTGGCAACTTTAATACACATCTGAGTGGATTGGTTGGGGCAGCTGGAGAATCCAGTGTTTGTCCATTACAGAAATCCCGGAGTACCCATGCGATTTTTCCTCGGTTCGCCACCCAGGCTCAAATGGATCATATGATATTTCATGCCTAGAAACTTCCGTGTGCCGCCACAAGCCATTATGGGCTCTAGCATAGTTGAGTAAGTTGTTTGAGCTCTCGAAGAGGTGGACTAGCAGATGTAGTGGGAAAGTAGGTGTACCGGTCTGCCCATAGTAGAGAGTTAATGCTTCAGAAAGACAATGTCTTGATCTTCCGATCATGGATGCGGTCGAGTCTTGTGGGGAAAAGTGCGCAACCTCTGCAGAGTGTATAAACTAATCATGGTTAGTAGTGTCCCGGGTATTGGACATCTTGAGTATCTAGAATTGGATATTATTGTTCATCTCATCACTTTTAAAATTAATTGAATTGGGTTTAATGATGATACTTGTTTTATTGGGATTTGAGTTGGAGGAACCTTCCCAAATATTTGTACAACTTGGGAGTAGTTAAATAAATTTATTCCTTTGTTGTAGGAAAAAACTAGCTTGATGCAAAACAATAAACTTAGAGCCTCCACCAGCCAAATATTGCATGTAGATATAGTTCTTGCATTCATTGCTTTACAGTGTAACTCTGCCAGCATATTCAATGTGCTAACCTACACGTCTGCAACGTCTCATGTTGCATACTACTCAGACCATGAATAATGTGTGATAGGTTGTTGTCTTGCACTCAGCTATGCTGTTGGAGTTGATGGACTCATTTAGCTTCAAAGCTTCCGCAGTTATTTAGTTTAGATGGCCTTCAGCCATGATATTTTTTTGTGTAATCATACTCTTTATGAGGACTGGATGTAATAAGTGTGTGATTGAACTCTGTTATAATTCCTCGAGTACTGTGTGTGTCAGTATTACTGATCCAGGGATGACACGTAAGCACAAAGACTTTGGTCCATTGGGATCGTGGTGGCTACACACGTGTTGGGCCTCTAATTGCAGAGTTTTGTAGGACAGTAGCAATTTTCCCTCAAGTGGATGACCTAAGGTTTATCAATCCGTGGGAGGCGTAGGATGAAGATAGTCTCTCTCAAGCAACCTTGCAATCAAATACAAGAAATCTCTTGTGTCCCGAACACACCCAATACAATGGCAAATTGTATAGGTGCACTAATTTGGTGAAGAGATGGTGATAAAAGTGTAGTATGGATAGTAGATATGAGTTTTTGTAGTTTGAACAATAAAAAAACAACAAGGTAGTAAATAGAAAACGGAGCACAAACGGTATTGCAATGATGGAAAATGAGGCCTAGGGTGCATACTTTCACTAGTGCAATCTTTCAACAATGCAAACATAGTTGGATCATATGACTATCCCTCAAAATGCAACAAAGAATCACTCCCGAGTTCCTATTGGCGGAGAACAAAAGATAGAAATTCTTCGTAGGGTACGAAACCACCTCAAAGCTATTCTTTCCGATCGATATATCCTAGAGTTTGTACTAAAATAACAACAAGTTATTCTTTCCGATCGATCTAATCAAGAGTTCATACTAAAATAACACCATATGACACCTAGATACCCCAATACACCTAAATAGCCCCTGGAGATGATTTCCCCCTCCGGCAGGGTGGCAAAACGGGGTCCCGATTGGTTTTCAGTGGGTACAGAGGCTTGCGGCGGCGGAACTTCCAATCTAGGGCTACCCCCAAGGGTTTTGGAATATTTGGGATTTTATAGGGTAAAGAAGGGGTGCAGGAGGCCACCGAAGTGGCCACAACCCACCTGGGCGCGCCTGGGGGCCCAAGCGCGGCCTGGTGGGTTTTTCCCCCCTCGGGGCACCACCCAGGTGCTGCTCTGGCCCATCCTGGTTGTTCTGGTCCATAAAAAATCCTCCAGGAGTTGTTTCATATGCCTCACGATAGCTTCGACCTCACGAGTTGAATTATGCTATGCATGATTCGGAGTTAGCAGCCGTAGTGCATGCGCTCAAGACATGGAGACACTTTCTTGTCGGAAACCGTTGTGATGTTTACACGGATCATAAGAGTTCGAAATACATCTTCATGCAGAAGTTGTTGAACCTCACGCAAAGGAGGTAGTTGGAGCTCATAAAAGATTATGATATGAGATTGCATTATCACCCAGGAAAGGCCAATGTTGTAGCAGATGCGTTGAGCTGAAAGAGTTATGTTAACACGCTCATAAATAGAGGATTGCCTAAGGAGTTAGGAGACGACCTTCGAGAGCTATGCTTAAAGATAGTTCCGAGAGGTTATGTTGCAGCATTGGAAATTCAGTCCATTTTGTTGGGTAAGATCAGAGAAGCCCAGAAGACGGACTAGGAGATTGGTGAGATAAAGGAAAGGATGAGTAAAGGAAAGGCTAAAGGATTTTGTGAGGATGAGCACGACACTTTATGGTTTGAGGATCGTATTTATGTGCCTAATGACCCTGAGATCAGGAAGTTGATTCTTCAGGAGGCTCATGATTCGCCTTACTCGATTCACCCAGACAACATCAAGATGTATCTGGATTCGAAAGAAAGTTTCTGATGGACAGGAATGAAGAAGGACATTGCCGAGTATGCAGCAGTATGCGATGTATGTCGGAGAGTTAAGGCAGAGCATCAGAAACCGGCAGGATTGCTACAGCCGTTGCCGATACCCGAATGGAAGTGGGATAAACTTGGCATGGATTTTATCACTGGATTACCCAGGACTCGTTCAGGCTATGACTTTATCTAGGTTGGAGTTGATCGTTTGACGAAAGTAGCTCATTTTACCCCTGTGAAGACAACTTATACGAGTGCTAAATTGGCGAAGATATACATGACCAGGATCGTATGTCTGCGTGGAGTTCCGAGGACCATTGTATCAGATAGAGGAACATAGTTTACTTCAAAGTTTTGAATCAGTTGCATGAAACTTTGGGTACTAGGCTAGTGTTCAGTACAACTTTTCGTCCACAGACAGATGGACAGACCGAGAGAGTCAATCAGATTTTGGAGGACATGTTGAGAGCTTGTGCGCTGGATTATGGATCTAGTTGGGATGACAATTTGCCCTGTGCAGAGTTCTCTTATAACAACAGTTATCAAGCCAGTTTGAAGATGGCCCCTTTCGAAGCCTTGTACGGAAGGAGGTGCACGACACCATTATCATGTGATGAACTTGGAGATCGACAGTTATTCGGACCACACTTAATCAGAGAGTCTAAGGAGAAGGTTAAGTTGATTCGAGACAGACTCAAGGTAGCCCAGTCTAGGCAGAAGAGTTATGTGGATATTAACGCAAGGAGGTAGCTTACGAAGTCGGAGTCGGAGCATATCTTCGTGTGTCACCACTTCAAGGAGTTAAACGTTTTGGAGTCAAGTAAAAGCTAGCACCACATTTTGTGGGACCCTACAAAGTTTTGGAACGCATGGGAGAAGTTGCGTACAAGTTGGAACAGCCCGAAGGATTGTCAGGAGTTCATGATGTGTTTCTTGTTTCCCAGTTGAAGGAATGCCATGCTGAGATGGCCAACATTCCTCTGAGAGATAAAGTGCCACTGGAAGCAATTTAGTTGGATAGTGATCTGACCTATTAAGAGAAGCCAGTCAAGATTCTTGAGTTTTCCAGCTGTGTTACTCGTAGCAAGGTTATCAAGTTTTGCAAAGTTCAGTGGAGCCACCATACCGAGGAGGAAGCCACCTGGGAGCGAGAAGATCTTCACAAGGACCACCCAAACCTTTTTGCTGACCAACCCGAATCTCGAGGGCGAGATTCATCTTAAGGCGGGTAGGTTTGTAACATCCCAATTTTCAATTTGGATGTTATACATAGATCATCATATGCATATCATATTTTATTCGCATTTTTGGTTGTGATCCTAGAAATCTTAAGCAACTCAAGGACCCAAGGAGAGAGTTGGAGGTTTCACAAAATTTTCATATTTGAATTTATTTCAAATTTTAAAAGACGATCGATTTGATTTTAATATTTTCTCTCCAATTATTTCCAAAAAAATAAAAATAAATGAAAGGAGATAAAATGACTTCTTCAACAGAAGAGAAATATTAGAGAAGAAAATTTAAAATCAAATTATTGTTTTATTCGAATTTTATTTGCTATTTTGTTTGAATTAGAGAAAACCTTCATTTCTGAAAATTGCATTTTAGTCAAAAAAAATGTTCATCTTGTCCTAAATATTAGGTTTGGATTGTGAAAATTGTTTATGGAATTTTTAGAATTTTATATATTTTAATTATGATTTTCTTCTGCGGCAAAATTATTTAAAAAAAACATTGCAGACCAAACTGGGCCGAAGGCCCAGCCGACCCGCTAGCGCCACCGCCTTCCCCACTTGGGGAGTGCGACCCCGCGCCAGAGCCGAGCCGCCGCCAGAGTCCTCCTGGACTCCGGGTCGCCCCCTGCCCTAGTCGACCCCGGGACCCCCTTTATAAGGGCCGAACCTCGCCCCCTCGTGTCCTCATCGCCTCGCCGCGGCAGCACCGCGTCACCACCACCGCCCGCTCGCGCTGCCACCCAAGCTGCCGCCACCTAGCGCCGCCGCTGCAACTAGCTGCTGCCGCCACCCCGCGCCGCCAGGAGCCGCTGCCTCTCCGATACCGGCATTAGATCCGCCGCCGCCGCCGTTTTCTTTCGAGAACCGGTATAACCGCTGAAACCCAACCCGTTTTTTTAGGTTTTCTTGGTTTATTTTCTTAGACCGGTTTAGTTTATTAATGAACGTTCGGTCATTTAGATTTGTTAGTGAACGTTTTCGTTCGTTTAATTCTATTAGCGGACGTTCGTCCGATGGATTTTTCTTTTTAGTTTTATATTCGGCCAGGGGCCTATCCGCGAATAGTTTTCTCGCGATTTAGCCACTAATCCTAAAATTAGCGTAACTTTTTGCTCATTTGTCCAAATTAGATGAAACCAACGATTGAATCTTCGTAACGATCCCCTCTTTCCAGTAAGCCAACTTGAACATGATTTTGACAATTTAAAATTTGAGTTTGGTCCAGATTAGTAATCGATCTTGTTTCGTCCGTATCTTGAGTTTCGTAACTTTGTTTGAGTTGTTTCCTTTTGCTAATCGTAGCTAATCACATTTACCTACTATTAAGATCTAATCCACATGAAAATAATGTTGTTAGGTTTTGCTTTTTGTTTAGTTTATTCGTTTGCTTGTTTCGCGTTCTTTGGATCTTTTCTTCATTTTCTCTCTGTTTCGTTTGAGTGATTGCTTATGTATGCTACTGTTTGTCTACGCTAGATTACCCAGCGTGCGAAGCTTGTTACTACGAATCCCTAGAGTTTGCAGATCATCAGCAAGGCAAGTTACACTTTGATCATACTCCTCTATATATAGTTTTTACTATGCATTAGCTTTGCCCCTGAAATATTTGCATGAGTAGGATTGGGAACATGTGGTTTGGTTGTAGTAATTGAGGTAGGAACCTAATACCTTTTGATCACCCCGGGAATATACGCTATGCTCTATTATTGCTTAGCCATGCTCGTAGACGGGGATAGGATCATGATTCACATGGAAGTTATGAGAGTTATTAAGCTTGGATAACATTAAGGTGGCAACTTTAATACAGTGTTTGTCCATCAGGGAAATCCTGGAGTACCCATGTGATTTTTCCTCGATTCACCACCGAGGCTCAAATGGATCGTATGATATTTCATGCCTAGAAACTTTCGTGTGCAGCCACAAGCCATTATGGGCTCTCGCATAGTTGAGTAAGTTGTATGAGATCTCGAAGAGGTGGACTAGCATTTGTAGTGGGAAAGTAGGTGTACCGGTCTGCCCGGAGTAGAGAGTTAATGCTTCAGAAAGACTATGTCTCGGTCTTCCAATCATGGATGCGGTTGAGTCTTGTGGGAAAACGTGTGCAACCTCTACAGAGTGTATAAACTAATCATGGTTAGTTGTGTCCCCGGTTATGGACATCTTGAGTATCTGGAATTGGATATTATTGTTCATCTCATCACTTTTTAAATTAATTGAATTGGGTTTAATGTATAGTCTGGTTTTTGCCCTCTTTTCTTTGCCTGATTTTCAGTTGAGTTGGTTTTGAATTTGGAGTTTTGGATCATTTCATTTGGACTTAACCACTTGGGTACCCCCTTGATTTTCACCCAAATGTTCCCTCTCCTCCTCACAACCATCATTTCACCCCTGGCCAACCCAAAAATATTGTTTGGAATATTTTTCTTAAATGAAAAATATCCATTTTGGCCCCCAAAACCCTAGCTAAATATTTGAGCTCCATAGCAACCCTAATTTTTCTTGCCCAAAAAATCCTGAGAAAAATCCCAATTATTCTTTGGACCCTAGGGCACCTTTCTGAGCAAAAATATTTCGCCACTCTTTGGAATATTTTGGCTACAGAAAATAAAATCACTTCTGGGCTGAAATGGTAGTTTCTACAACAAGTACCTTTTTACTAGCTCCATTGTAGCTGGTTTTCCCTGTGCTTTTGCCTTAGTAAGAGATAGTAGAACCCCAAATCTCAGCCCTTGAAACCCAGTGGTTTGACCACAGTAACTCTCCAAAGTTACTGTCCAGTAACTTGTCAACAACACAAGTTTACTACTACTACACCTAGAAACTAACCAAACCGTGGTAACAACTCAGTTTACTAAGGACTACACGTCATACATCTTTGTTAGTGTGTAGGGTGGCCTGATATCACGGTGCACGCTGATGTCTACTACACAACCTTCTTCTTGTAGACGTTGTTGGGCCTGCAAGTGCACAGGTTTGTAGGACAGTAGCAAATTTCCCTCAAGTGGATGACCTAAGGTTTATCAATCCGTGGGAGGCGTAGGATGAAGATGGTCTCTCTCAAACAACCCTGCAACCAAATAACAAAGAGTCTCTTGTGTCCCCAACACACCCAATACAATGGTAAATTGTATAGGTGCACTAGTTCGGCGAAGAGATGGTGATATAAGTGCAAAATAGATAGTAGATATAGGTTTTTGGAATCTGAAAATATAATAACAGCAAGGTAACAAGTGGTAAAAGTGAGCGTAAACGGTATTGCAATGATAGGAAACAAGGCCTAGGGTTCATACTTTCACTAGTGCAAGTTCTCTGAACAATAATAACATAGATAGATCATATAACAAGCCCTCAACATGCAACAAAGAGTCACTCCAAAGCCATTAATAGCGTAGAACAAATGTAGAGATTATGGTAGGGTATGAAACCACCTCAAAGTTATTCTTTTGGATCAATCTATAAAAGAGTTCGTACTAGAATAACACCTTAAGATACAAATCAACCAAAACCCTAATGTCACCTAGATACTCCATTGTCACCTCAAGTATCCGTGGGCATGATTATACGATATGCATTACACAATCTCAGATTCATCTGAACAACATAAAAGTACTTCAAAGAGTGCCCCAAAGTTTCTATCGGAGAGTCAAGAACGTGTGCCAACCCCTATGCATAGGTTCCCAATGTCACGAAACCCGCAAGTTGATCACCAAAACATACATCAAGTGGCACATGATATCCCATTGTCACCACAGATAATCACGGCAAGACATACATCAAGTGTTCTCATAAAAGACTCAATCCGATAAGATAACTTCAAAGGGGAAACTCAATTCATCACAAGAGAGTAGAGGGGGAGAAACATCATAAGATCCAACTACAATAGCAAAGCTCAGGATACATCAAGATCGTGCCATAGATGGAACACGAGAGAGAACATGAGAGAGAGAGAGATCAAACACATAGCTACTGGTACATACCCTCAGCCCCGAGGGTGAACTACTCCATCCTCGTCATTGATAGCGCCGGGATGATGAAGATGGCCACCGGTGATGGGTTCCCCCTCCGGCAGGGTGCCGGAACGGGCTCCCGAGAGGTTTTTGGTGGCTACAGAGGCTTGTGGCAGCAGAACTCCCGATCTATCTTCTGTTCTGGAAGTTTTAGGGTACGTAGGTATATATGGGTGCAAGGGGTACGTCAGTGGACCTCCGGGGTGCTCACGAGGCAGGGGGCGCACCTAGGGGGGTGGGCGCGCCCCCCACCCTCGTGGGCAGCCCGGGACTCCCCTGACGTGCACTCCAAGTCTATCAGGTTGCTTTCCTTCCGAAAGTAACTTCTCCAGTTGATTTCATTCCGTTTTGACTCCGTCCGATATTCCTTTTCCTCCAAACACTGAAATAGGCATAAAACAACAAATCTGGGCTGGCCTCCGATTAATAGGTTAGTCCCAAAAATAATATAAAAGTGGATAATAAATCCCAATATTGCCTAAAACAGTAGATAAAGTAGCATGGAGCAATCAAAAATTATAGATACATTCGAGACGTATCAAGCATCCCCAAGCTTAATTCCTTCTCGTCCTCGAGTAGGTAAATGATAAAAAAGAATTTTGGATGCGGAGTGATACTTTAGCATAATTTCAATGTAAATCTTCTTAATTGTGATATGAATATTCAGATCCTAAAGATTCAAGACAAAAGTTCATATTGACACAAAAATAATAATACTTCAAGCATACTAATCAAAGCAATCATGTCTTCTCAAAATAGCATGGCAAAAGAAAGTTCATCCCTACAAAATCATATAGTTAGGCTATGCTTCATTTTCGTCACACAAAGATGTTCCCAACTTCTATACCCCCGATGACAAGCCAAGCAATTGTTTCATACTCAAATAATCTCAAACTTTTTCAACCTTTACGCAATACATGAGCGCAAGGCATGGATATAGCACTATGGGTGGAATAGAATATGATGATGGGGATTGTGTGGAGAAGACAAAAAAGGAGAAAGTCTCACATTGACGAGGCTAATCAACGGGCCATGGAGATGCCCATTAATTGATGTCAACATGAGGAGTAGGGATTGCCATGCAACGGATGCACTAGAGCTATGAATGCTCAACAAAAGAAAACTAGTGGGTGTGCATCCAACTTGCTTGCTCACGGAGACCTAGGGCATTTGAGGAAGCCCATCGTAGGAATATACAAGCCAAGTTATATAATGAAAAATTCCCACTACTATAAAAAGATAACTTATGAGACTCACTATATGAATAACAAGGTGCTACTTTGAAGCACAATATACGAGACTCACTACATGAAGAACAAGGTGCTACTTTGAAGCACAAGTGTGGAAAAGAGATAGTAGCATTGCCCTTTCTCTTTTTTGGGGACTTTTTTGGCCTTTCTCTTTTTTTGGGCCTTTCTTTTTTTGGCCTTTCTCTCTTTTTCTTGTTTGGGCAAGGCTCTAATAATGATGATCATCACACTTCTATTGATTACAACATAAGGATTACAACTCAAAACTTAGAGCAAGATATGACTCTATATGAATGCCTCCGGCGGTGTACCGGGATGGTGCAATGAATCAAGAGTGACATGTATGAAAAAAATGCATGGTGGCTTTGCCACAAATACGATGTCAACTACATGATCATGCAATGGCAATATGACAAAAGTAATGTATGTCATGATGATGATGATGGAAGTTGCATGGCAATATATCTCGGAATGGATATGGAAATGCCATGATAGGTAGGTATGGTGGCTGTTTTGAGGAAGATATAAGGAGGTTTATGTGTGATAGAGCGTATCGTATCACGGGGTTTGGATGCACCGGCGAAGTTCGCACCAACTCTCAAGGTGAGAAAGGGCAATGCACGGTACCGAAGAGGCTAGCAATGGCGGAAAGGTAAAAGTGCGTATAATCCATGGACTCAACATTAGTCAAAAGAACTCATATACTAATTGCAAAAATTTAGAAATCATCAAAAACCAAGTACTATGCGCATGCTCCTAGGGGGATAGATTGGTAGGAAAAGACCATCGCTCGTCCCCGACCGCCACTCATAAGGATGCACAAGCCAGGTACACTTCATGTTTCAAATTTGTTACACAACTTTGACCATACGTGCATGCTACGGGAATTGCTAACTTCAACACAAGCATTTCTCAAATTCACAATTACTCAACTAGCACAACTTTGATATTATCACCTCCATATCTCAAAACAATTATCAAGCATCAAACTTATCTTAGTATTCAATGCACTCAAAAGAAAGTTTCACATATCTTGAATACCAAGTATATTAACATTAAGCAAATTACCATGCTATTTAAGACTCTCAAAATAATATAAGTGAAACATGAGAGTTAAACTATTTCTTCAAAATAAAACTACCACCATGCTCTAAAAGATATAAGTGAAGCACTAGAGCAAAAGACAAACTACTCCGAAAGATATAAGTGAAGATCAATGAGTAGCTAAATAATTATGTAACTATGCGAAGACTCTCTCTCATTAAAGAATTTCTGATCTTGATACTTTATTCAAACAGCAAGCAAATCTAAAGATAACTACATTGCAAGGATAGCACAACTCATGTGAAGAAGCAAAAACTTAGGCTCAACCGATACTAACCGATAGTTGTTGAAGAAGAAAGGTGGGATGCCTACCGGGGCATCCCCAAGATTAGATGCTTGAGACTTCTTGAAATATTATCTTTGGGTGCCTTGGGCATCCCCAAGCTTGAGCTTTTGTTTCTCCTTAATTCCTCTCATATCATGGTTTCTCTTTTTATCAAAAGCTTCATTCACAACAAACTCAACAAGAACTCGTGAGATAGGTTAGTATAAACCAATGCAAAACCTTATCATTTTCTACTGTAACAAATCACTTAAATTATTATTCAACATTGCATACTAAATGCCTCTGCATATTTAATAGTCCTAGCTTCAAATAGAATCATTAAACAAGCAAACATATGCAAACAATGCAAACATAACAGCAATCTGTCAAAACAGTACAGTCTGTAAAGAATGCAAGAGTCATCATACTTCCCTAAATCCAAAAATTATGAACTAAAATTCCCACTGTAATAAATTTGTCATAGCTCTGTATGCAAAAATATTCAACATTATACCACTTCCTGACTTTTCTAGGGAATTTTTGCAACAGCGGTAAACTTTCTGTTTTCAAACAGCAACATGTATACTAGCAAAATAAGCATGCCAAAGGCTATCCTTGACTTCTTTATTGAAAATAAAGATGCAAAACATTATTATAAATAACAGCAAGCAAATACTAACAGGAGAAAATGACGCTCCAAGCAAAACACATATCATGTGGTGAATAAAAATATAGCTCCAAGTAAAGTTACCGATAGACGAAGACGAAAGAGGGGTTGCCTTCCGGGGCATCCCCAAGCTTAGGCATTTGGCTATTCTTGAATATTATCTTGGGGGTGCCTTGGGCATCCCCAAGCTTAGGCTCTTGACACTCCTTATTCCATAGTCCATGGAATCCTTACCCAAAACTTGAAAACTCCACAACACAAAACTCAATAGTAAACTCGTAAGCTCCGTTAGTATAAGAAAATAAAACCATCACATATGTACTGTAATGAACTCATTCTAAATTCATATTGGTATAATATCTACTGTATTCCAACTTATCTATGGTTCATACACTCCGATATTACTCATAGATTTATCAAAATAAGCAAACAACACAATGAAAACAGAATCTGTCAAAAACAGAACAGTCTGTAGTAATCTGTATCAAACGTATACTTATGGAACTCCAAAAATCCTACCAAATTAGGACGTCCTAAGCAATTTGTGTACCAATCCAGAATAAAAATAATAAGATCAAGAGCATGTTTCTGTGAATTAACAAAACTAATTTACTGGGTGCAAAAGTTTCTGATTTTCAGCAGGATCAACACAACTATCACCGTAAGCTATCCTAAAGGTCTTACTTGGCACTTTATTGAAACAAAAGCTATAAAGCATGATTAATACAGTAGCATAATCATGTGGAAACTCAAAAACAGTAAGGATAAGTATTGGGTTGTCTCCCAACAAGCGCTTTTCTTTAATGCCTTTCTAGCTAGGCATGATGATGACAATGATGCTCACATAAAAGATAAGAATTGAAACATAACGGGAGCATCATGAAGCATATGACTAGCACATTTAAGCCTAACCCACTTCCTATGCATAGGGATTTTGTGAGCAAATAACTTATGGGAACAATAATCAACAAGCATAGGAAGGTAACACAAGCATAGCTTCAAGAATTTAAGCACATTGGGAGGAAACTTGACATTATTGCAATTCCTACAAGCATATGTTCCTCTCTCATAATAATTTTCAATAGCATCATGAATGAATTCAACAATATAACCAGAACCTAAAACATTATTTTCATGATCTACTAGCATAGAAAATTTGCTACTCTCCACATAAACAAAATTCTTCTTATCAATAGTAGTGGGAGCAAACTCAACAAAATAACTATCATATGATTGAAAATTAAGATCAAGATGACAAGTTTCATGGTTATCATTATTCTTTAAAGCATATGTGTCATCACAATAATCATCATAGATAGGAGGCATGCCTTCATCATAGTAAATTTTCTCATCAAAGCTTGGGGGACAAAAAATATCATCTTAATCAAACATAGCTTCCCCAAGCTTGTGGCTTTGCATATCATTAGCATCATGGATATTCAAGGAATTCATACTAACAACATTGCAATCATGCTCATCATTCACATATTTCATTCCAAGCATTCTATGTAATTCTTCTTCTAGCACTTTGGCACAATTTTCCTTTCCATCACAGTCACGAAAGATATTAAAAAGGTGAAGCGTATGAGACAAACTCAATTCCATTTTTTTTGTAATTTTATTTTATAGACTAACTAGTGCTAAAACAAGAAACAAAAAGATTCGATGGCAATATCTAAAGATATACCTTCAAGCACTCACCTCCCCGGCAACGGCGGCAGAAAAGAGCTTAGTTGACGGGGTGTGAGTGAGTGCCCTTTACCTTTGCCTCCCCGACAACGGTGCCAGAAAAGAGCTTGATGTCGACCACACAACCTTCTTCTCGTAGACGTTGTTGGGCCTGCAAGTGCACAGGTTTGTAGGACAGTAGCAAATTTCCCTCAAGTGGATGACCTAAGGTTTATCAATCCGTGGGAGGCGTAGGATGAAGGTGGTCTCTCTAAAACAACCCTGCAACCAAATAACAAAGAGTCTCTTGTGTCCCCAACACACCCAATACAATGGTAAATTGTATAGGTGCACTAGTTCGGCGAAGAGATGGTGATGCAAGTGCAAAATAGATAGTAGATATAGGTTTTTGTAATCTGAAAATATAAAAACAGCAAGGTTACAAGTGGTAAAAGTGAGCGTAAACGGTATTGCAATGATAGGAAACAAGGCCTAGGGTTCATACTTTCACTAGTGCAAGTTCTCTCCACAATAATAACATAGATAGATCATATAACAAGCCCTCAACATGCAACAAAGAGTCACTCCGAAGCCACTAATAGCGGAGTACAAACATAGAGATGATGGTTGGGTACGAAACACCTCAAAGTTATTCTTTCGGATCAATCTATAATAGAGTTCATACTAGAATAACACCTTAAGATACAAATCAACCAAAACCCTAATGTCACCTAGATACTCCATTGTCACCTCAAGTATCCGTGGGCATGATTATACGATATGCATCACACAATCTCAGATTCATCCGACCAACATAAAAGTACTTCAAAGAGTGCCCCAAAGTTTCTATCGGAGAGTCAAGAACGTGTGCCAACCCCTATGCATAGGTTCCCAATGTCATGAAACCCACAAGTTGATCACCAAAACATACATCAAGTGGCACATGATATCCCATTGTCACCACAGATAATCACGGCAAGACATACATCAAGTGTTCTCATAAAAGACTTAATCCGATAAGATAACTTCAAAGGGGAAACTCAATTCATCACAAGAGAGTAGAGGGGGAGAAACATCATAAGATCCAACTACAATAGCAAAGCTCGGGATACATCAAGATCGTGCCATAGATGGAACACGAGAGAGAACACGAGAGAGAGAGAGAGAGATCAAACACATAGCTACTGGTACATACCCTTAGCCCCGAGGGTGAACTACTCCCTCCTCGTCATGGATAGCGCCGGGATGATGAAGATGGCCACCGGTGATGGGTTCCCCCTCCGGCAGGGTGCCGGAACGGGCTCTCGAGAGGTTTTTGGTGGCTACAGAGGCTTGCGGCGGCGGAACTCCCGATCTATCTTCTGTTCTGGAAGTTTTAGGGTACATAGGTATATATGGGTGCAAGGGGTACGTCGGTGGACCTCTGGGGTGCTCACGAGGCAGGGGGCGTGCCCGGGGGGGTTGGGCATGCCCCCCACCCTCGTGGTCAGCCCGGGACTCCCCTGACGTGCACTCCAAGTCTACCAGGTTGCTTTCCTTCCAAAAATAACTTCTCCAGTTGATTTCGTTCCGTTTTGACTCGGTCTGATATTCCTTTTCCTCGAAACATTGAAATAGGCATAAAACAACAAATCTGGGCTGGGCCTCCGGTTAATAGGTTAGTCCCAAAAATAATATAAAAGTGGATAATAAAGCCCAATATTACCTAAAATAGTAGATAAAGTAGCATGGAGCAATCAAAAATTATAGATACGTTGGAGACGTATCACACGCGGTGACCGCATTCGTCCGAGTGTGCTGGCATGCAATACGCGCGCTCTGCGCGTCGCCAGCGCCTCTGTTGAGCATGTGCTCGCTGCCCAGCCGGCCAGAGCATGCCACCCCTCGCCACCATCCTCATCTCAACCTCCATAACTCCCCCTGCCGCTCGCCGACGCCGGAGGTCGCCGCAGCGAGCACGGGCACGGTCCGGCCAATGGCACAGTGCGCGCGCACTGTGTTCGTCTCTTTCCCCCACGCTCCTGTGCCCGTCCGCACCCGCGCACAGTGCCTGCGTGACCTCCGTCGTCTTCTTCCTTTCTCTTTGGCGCCGTTCGTCGCCGGGCGCCGTGGACAGGTGTCCTCCGGCGGAGCCCGAGCCCTCCTCGCCTCCCCGCCTATAAAGTAGCCCCTCCGTAGCCTAAGCATTTCATTTTTTAAATAACCTAAGCATTACTAAATTGAATATAATGATAAAACACACTAATATTAAACATAAGAAAAAAGAATCACTAAAAAACTTTTTTCAAAGTTAAGTTCTTCACAAACTAGTGATTCACACTAGTTTCAAATAATTCAAAATTTAAACTATTCAAATTTGAAAACTACGGGCACTAACAGAAAGTTTGTAATTTTTTGTACCTAAAGCAAAAATATTCACAAAGAAACTCTAAATACACAAAAAAACACAAAAATAAATAAAGCAAAAAAAATAAAAAAATAATGCAGAAAAGAAAAAAAAATTATAAAAAAATGTTGGGGCGCTGCCCGGTGGGCCTGCCAGACCTAGGGCGTGCAAATGTTGGCCCAGAAGGGCCAGCAGGCTCACAGGGCAGCGCGCCCTAGTTAGGCCCAGAAGCCTGCTAAATAGAGGAGTTCGAAAGGGCAGCCGCGGTTGGGTTTATAAACCAGTGCGGCTGCCCTTCGCTCGACGAGGTGGGACTAAACTTGCCGCACCGCACCTGCGCCAGCGCACCCCCTTTAGTACCGGGTCGTGGCACAAACCGGTACTAAGGGGGGGCTTTAGTACCGGTTTGTGCCACGACCCTGTACTAAAGGGTGTCGCTTCCCGCCGCTTGGCCTGGCCAAAACAGGCCTTTAGTACCGGTTGGTGGCTCCAACCGGTACTAAAGGTGCCCTCTATATATACAACGCGTCCGAAAATTTCGTTTTCCCTCTCTGTTCGTTCCTCTGTTTCCGTCTCCGTCGCCGTCGCCGCCGCCCTCGATCGTCTCCATCGCCGCTCGTCTCTGTCGCTGCCCCCATCCCCGTCGCCGCCTCCGTCCCCGTCGCCGCCCTCGTCTCCGTCGCCACCCCGGGCCCGTCCCCGTCGCGCCGTCCTCGTCCTCGTCACGCCGTCCCCGCCGTCGCCGCCTCGGCCATCGCCTCGCCCTCGCCTCGCCGTCGCCGTCGCCCGCTATGAGCTCTCCCCCTCTAACCCCTCTCCCTCGCCACCGGCGGCCACCATGGGCGCCGCCCCTCCCCGAGCCCATACACACACACACACAAGCATGCATGAACACACACACACAAGCATGTATGTTTAATTAGTTTAGATTATTTAGTGTTTAATTAATATATACGTATTTTGTATGTTTAATTAGTTTAGATTATTTAGATTATTATTTTTTCACTATTATATATGTATGAATGCATGTTAGATGGATATAATTAGTGTTTAATTAGTATGGAATTTTTTTTATATAATGTTGTTTTTCAGTTTTTTAATGGATGTATAGAAGTTGTGTTTTCTGTTTTTAGTGTTAGATGCTTAATTAGTATGAAATAGTATATAGATTTTTGACATATGCAATGATAGCATAATTAGTGTTATATAGAAATGTTAGAAATTTTAGTTATCAAAATCCAATCATTAAAAAAATGTTACTTTTTGCGGGCATATAGCTAGTATTTGTTCTCGACGATGCCCGGCCCGCATCCTCACCGTCGACCCGTCCGCGACGACGTCCAGCCGACCCATGTCCGGGACTGGGCTCCGCTGGGCTGGCACTGGGAGGTGCTCCCTGGAGGGGCGCGCCGCTTGATGAGGAACCCGGCCCCGGGTCCAGTCATCGACCCTGATCTCGTTTGGTGGTGTTCGCGTGGGCCAGTTTCGGTGCGGAGGGACCCGGCCCCGCCGGAGGTGGTATGTCGCCGTGTCAGGGAGGAGGATGAGCACGTCCATCGCTACATGGTTGCGTTAGAGGGCGGCAGGTTCTCCAATACCTGGCAGTTTCTTCGGGGATCTCACTTCAGCTATGATCCTGTGAGGGTTCCTTCTCTTTGGGTGTCCACCGCCCGCGCCGCAGGAACCGCGAGTGTCCGAGATTCTTCTATAGTATTCGATCTTTATTAGCTACCTAGCCAGTGATGTGCTATTCAATATTATATATTATTCGAGACGATGTATTCGAGATTATATCTATTATTCTAGACGATGTATTCGAGATTATATCTATTATTCGAGACGATGTAATTTGAATACTAAATTGCTTTATATTTCTTTTGGATTAGTTAAATAAAAGCTATGGCAGACAATACCGACAGAGAGGGAGAACAGACCATGTTCGATATGATACGCGGGCTAGATGATGATCAGAATGAAGAAGATTATGACGGCTCCGAATTTCTAAACAACACCGGAGAGGGGATATGATATTCGATCGCGACTACCGAATTGATGAAGTCATGAACTACGATTATGACGATGACGAAGAACATGTTGATCTCGAAACAACAAAGACCAGCGAGGTATATATATTTATATAAGCAGGAATCTGGTGATCATCACATGTTTTAAATGACTTGAAGATATATTAACGAATCGATCTTTGTTCTTTCAGCCATCCGGATCGAGCAAATCTTCAGGCAAAATGACGAAACGAGGCCCGAACAAAAAGTTGAAGCAGGGCGTAAAGTACAATATCGAGGCATGCAGCCCTACTGGCGAACCATTAGCGCCTAAGAAGATTGCGGACAAGTTCGTTCGTCAGTGCGGAGTTCTTGTGAAGGACCAACTCCCGATCAAACTTCAAGAATGGAGAGAGCCAGCAAAGCCACGTCCAGATGTTACTTTTGTCGACAAGAATCAAACGATCTGCTTTGGGATACTCTCATGGAGCATTTCGCCCTACCAGATCATTTCACAAAAGCAGATGTGCAGAAAGTCAAGGACCATGCTCTTAGGAAGATGGCGGTTGCATTCAAGAACCACAAGAATCGTGAATGGAACAAGTACATCAAGGGAGGAAGGAAGACTCCAGTATTCAAGGGAACACTAGAGAACCAACGTGCTCATTGGGACAATTTCGTGAAATTCAAGGATTCGGAATTAGCTAAGGAACGGTCAAGAATAAACAAGAAGAATGCCGAAAAAAAGGATAAGTTCCATAAGCTGGGGCCAGGTGGCTATGCGGTGGCAATGCCTAAGTGGGATAAGTCTGAGAAAGAGATGGAGGATGCATGTGTCACTCCGGTTACTAAGAGCTGGCCCCCCCAGGGTCAGGACTTGGTTCTATGCGCATGGGGGGGAGTTGGACCCGGGGACAGGCAATGTTTCGACGAGGGCAAGTCTGAAGGGAGCCGACGATGCGATACTTGTTGCAATAGAAGAGGCACAATCGGGGGTGTTCCTGCCCAACAGAGAGAATGACGAGCTTACGCGTGCCCTGTGAAATCCTGAACACCTGGGAAGAACACGAGGCAAGGGCGCTATTCCGTGGTATGAGGGGTTTTCAGAATGGAACACCGACTACAGAACCCGTGCGAGAAAGAAGATTGCGGAGGAGAAGAAGAGGAAGATGGAGGAGGAGCAGAGGAAGCAGGACTATGAACACCTTCAAGGCCTAGAAGCAAGTCAAGCGGAATTGGCAGTCAAATTCCAGCGGTAGCAGGAGCAGATCGACTCACTTACCCAGCAAAGGGGGTCTCAGTAGCTAGCAGATGATCCAGCATTGGATAGCACCGGCCCATCCATGCCGAGAAGCAGCGTGGGTTCCGTCCCGGATGACTCAATGCAGGGTAGATACCCCGTGGATGACATCACGGAGAACACTAACTGCGAGCTACACGTCAAAATGAAGAACATATCCATGAAGGTGGCGGACGGCGTTGCTTTTACAAATCCCCCCGAGGCAACCTTCCATTGCAACCCGATTCCAGCGGGCTATGCTCGTGTCTTGGTTGATGAGGTGGTGGACCCACCATATTCGGAGCTACAACTTGATATTCCTGGAGGTGACGGCGAGCGCTATCTCGGAGAGGCCAAACATCGTATCATCCTATGGAAAAAGGATTGCATCATCTTTCGAAGGCCACCGACACCGCGTCAGCCGACTCCTCGTCGAAGTCCGCCACCGAGTCAGCAGACTCCCGCTCCTGCAAGTCCACCAAGTCCGGCAAAGTGTCAGGCCACTCCTCCTCCTCCAAGTCCGGCAAAGTGTCAGGCCACTCCTCATCCTCCAAGTCCGCCACAGCGTCAGACGTCCACTCCTCCTCCAAGTCCGGCACAACCTCAGGCCACTCCTCCTCGTCCAACTCAGCCCCGTCAGCCGTCTCCGCCGCCTCAGCAATCACAGAAGAGACACCCCGTAGCTATGGTGCATAGCGGTACGAGTCGAGGTAGTACAGAAAGTACAGGCGGAGGCAAGCGATATAAATATGGTCCAAGCCTCACGCCTCTTCCGCAGAGGTCTTCTGACAAGTCCGAGGAGGAAATCACAGCCATATCAAAGGCCGAGGTGGAAGCCCATTTTGCACCGAAACCGCCACCGCCGCCAGGGGAGAAAGTGCCTGAGGAAACGATTGACCACTTCATTCGTATGGCTCAACCACCATCTCCCAAGCCTGTTGACACAGACTATGAGCGCCACATCAGGAAGTTAAATCGAGCACGTCTACAAAGGGAGGCGAGCACGTCTACATCGGGATCGAGCAAACAAGAAGCAGCTGTCAAAAAATGCGGGAAAACCATTCCCTAGCTGGGAGAACAGGCGGCGCAATCGATCCCTGTGACGCCCGGATATTTAGGCTACAGTAATTCCGCGTTAATGATGCCACGTCACGTCGGTTACTGTTGTTAATCTCGCGATGGTTCAAAAACGATTCAAATTCAAATTTAAAATCAAGTCAAACAATTAAAGTTTTCAAAAGTCAAAACTAAAATGTTCTTAATGTGACAAATAAATCATGGTTATTATTGGTGGAGTCACAACATCTTTATAAGATATTTAAGTACACCAAAGTGATTAAAACAACATCAAAAAAATTAGTTATACTCCTAATATATTTTACCAAATACTAAACTATTTTTATTCTGAGGTAAAACTTCTTAGAACAGTGATTATTTTGAGACACTATTTTTGGGGCTATTTTCATATTTTATTAAACCAAAAATAAAGTGCAACCAAGATAAAATAGTAAAGAAATAAAATAATAAAAACAGAAACAAAACAATACAAAAAAAGGGAAAGAGAGGGAACCCCTCCCTGCTGGACCGTGGCCCAGTTGGCCACTAGGCCGCCTGGCCGGCCCAACCGGCCACCCACTCCCCCGTTAACCCCACGGTCCACCCGACCGAAACCCTAGCCGCACCCCACATTCCCCCCCACGATCCCCTCGATCTCTTTCCCCTTCCCCCGCGTGGATCTGGATCGGGGCCGCTCGCCCCCGAAAGCGGTGCCCCGACCCCATTGCCTCGTCGCCTCGCAGACGCTGCCTGGAGCCCGCACCGCCGCCGTGGGACCCCGCCCGGAGCTACATCGCTGTCGCCTCGTCGTCCTCGCCGGATCTCCCTCATCGGACTTCCCCGAACTCCGTCGAGCCCGCTGCCCGGACCCTACTCCCCACAGTGAGCACCCCCGTGCCCCTCCTCTCTCTCCCTCGCCCGGCCGCGTCCCCGCCTGGCCTCACGGCACCGCACCACACCGGTCGCACCGTGCCCTCGCCAGCCCCGCTCTGCACCCTCCCCTGCACGTCCCCGATGCGCGTTCGCGCTCACCGCGCGGCAACCGCGCCCGTCCACGTGCCCGCGCCCCGGCCACCGTCGTCGTTGGTCACTGCGCCCGGCCCCATGGCGCCCCTGTTCCCCCCGCTCCGCCCTGTGCGTCGTCTCCGGGCACCACCCACGGCCTCGGCAAGCCACGGCCCTCCTCTTGTCGTGCTGCCGCGGCTTCGCCGCCCCCAACCGCGCTGCTGGCCCGCGCCGCGGCCAACCCCTCTCCGTCAACGCCCCGGCTCCGGCCACTCCGGCCGCCGCGGGCGACGACTCCCCTGGCCGGCGACCTGCTGTGCTGGATCAGGGGATCGACCCGCTAACGGGCGCCCGGTAGCCCCCTGCACCCGCGCGCCCATGCGCCCGCACCCGTTAAGGCCCCCCGGGGCCACTAACATGGGGGCCCCACCCCACAGAACATTTTAAAAAAAAGAGTATTAAAAATAAAATTAATAGATAAAATAAAAATAATTTAATAAAATTAATTAATTAATTAATTAATTAACCTGGTATTCTAACTAAGTAGTAGTTGGTTAACCTAACCCTAATTAATTAAACAGAGTATGACAGATGGGTCCCACATGTCAGCCTGACCAGTCAACACCTTTGTTGACTGATGATGTCATGCTGACATCATGCTGATGCAGTAATACTATTTTCGAATTTAATTAATAATTAATAAATTAGAAAATGATTTAAAAACTTTAAAAATTAATATAAAATAAATCTTAGCTCGGATGGAGAAACTTTGTACATGAAAGTTGCTCAGAACGACAAGACAAATCCGGATACGCAACCCGTTCGTCTGCCACACACCCCTAACATATCAAACTCACAACTTTCCCCCTTCGGCTCCTTTGCCCGAAAACGCGGAACACCGGGGATACTTTCCCGGTTGCTCCCCCCTTCACCGGTATCACCTCATACCGCGTTAGGGCACCCCTAGCACCGTTACTTGTCATGTCATGCATCGGTATGCATCTGTTTTCTTAAGTATTTATTGTTTCTTCCCCCTCTTCTCTTGCTAGACACCAAGACCGACGCTGCTGCTACCCAGTACGACTACGGTGTTGATGACCCCACTCTCTTGCCAGAGCAACCAGGCAAGCCCTCCCCCTTGATCACCAGATATCGCCTATTCTTCTCTATACTGCTTGCATTAGAGTAGTGTAGCATGTTACTGTTCGGTTACTCCTATTCTGTTGCATAGCTTGTCAATGTTACTACAGTCATTGATACCCTACCCGCAATCCTAAATGCTTAGTATAGGATGCTAGTTTATCATCATTGGCCCTACATTCTTGTCAGTCTGCCTTGCTATACTATCGGGACGTGATCACTTGGTAGGTGATCGCGGGTATATACTATACATACATACATACTATACAGATGGTGACTAAAGTTAGGTCAGCTCGTTGAGTACCCACAAGTGATTCCGATGTGGGGGCTGAAAGGACAGGTGGCTCCATCCCGGTAGAGGTGGGCCTGGGTTCCCGACGGCCCCCGACTGTTACTTTGTGGCGGAGCGACAGGGCAGGTTGAGACCACCTAGGAGACAGGTGGGCCTGGCCCTATTCGGCGTTCGTAGATACTTAACATGCTTAACGAGATCTTGGTATTTGATCTGAGTCTGGCCATTTGGTCTATACGCACTAACCATCTACGCGGGAGTAGTTATGGGTATCCCGGCGTCGTGGTATCAGCCGAAGCCTTCCTGACGTCAGCGACTGAGCGGCGCGCGCCGGGTTGGACTGCGTTAACGCAACTTCCTTAGTAATGGAAGGTGCTAGGTCTGCTTCCGGCCGCCCATGCAACGTGCAGGTGTGCAATGGGCGATGGGCCCAGACCCCTGAGCGCATAGGATTTAGACCGGCGTGCTGACCTCTCTGTTGTGCCTAGGTGGGGCTGCGACGTGTTGATCTTCCGAGGCCGGGCATGACCCAAGAAAGTGTGTCTGGCCAAATGGGATCGAGCGTGTTGGGTTATGTGGTGCACCCCTGCAGGGAAGTTTATCTATTCTAATAGCCATGGCCCTCGGTAAAAGGACGACCCAGAGTTGTACCTTGACCTTATGACAACTAGAACCAGATACTTAATAAAACACACCCTTCCAAGTTCCACAGACAACCCGGTGATCGCTTTTCCACAGGGAGACGAGGGGAGGATCGCCGGGTAGGATTATGCTATGCGATGCTACTGGAGATGCTACTTGGAGATGCTACTTGGAGGACTTTAATCTACCCTCTGCTACACGCTGCAAGACGGAGGCTGCCAGAAGCGTAGTCTTCGACAGGATTAGCTATCCTCCTCTTATTCTGGCATTCTGCAGTTCAGTCCACCGATATGGCCCTTTACACATATACCCATGCATATGTAGTGTAGATCCTTGCTTGCGAGTACTTTGGATGAGTACTCGCGGTTGCTTTCTCCCCCCTTTTTCCCCCTTCCCTTTCTTTCTGGTTGTCGCAACCAGATGCTAGAGCCCAAGAGCTAGACGCCACCGTCGATGACGACTACTACACTGGAGGTGCCTACTACTACGTGCAGGCTGTTGACGACGACCAGGAGTAGTTAGGAGGATCCCAGGCAGGAGGCCTACGCCTCTTTCGATCTGTATCCCAGTTTGTGCTAGCCTTCTTAAGGCAAACTTGTTTAACTTATGTCTGTACTCAGCTATTGTTGCTTCCGCTGACTCGTCTATGATCGAGCACTTGTATTTGAGCCCTTAAGGCCACTGGCTTGTATTATGATGCTTGTATGACTTATTTATGTTTTTAGAGTTGTGTTGTGATATCTTCCCGTGAGTCCCTGATCTTGATCGTACACGTTTGCGTGCATGATTAGTGTACGATTGAATCGGGGGCGTCACAAGTTGGTATCAGAGCCGACTGCCTGTAGGAATTCCCCTTTCCAACTCCTTGGCCGAAGTTGAGTCTAGTTGATGAAAATTGTTTTACTAACTTGGCTGTGCGGCCCATGGGCCCACGTCGCCAAATGGGTGGTATTAGGATCTTTTACTCCTCGATCTTTACTCCGGGATTCTGAACTCTCTTCTATTCGGGTTAAACAATTTTTACTAAAATCTAACTTTAGGTTCTCAAAAATACTTTTTCCCGGAGAGCCCCTTCAGTCCAGATGATCGCCGGCTGCACCAGAAGATTTCGAAGATACTCTCTGATTTTCTCTCGAGACCTTGTGCCTGTTGCTTTTGCAATTCCCTTGCACCGAAATATCCCTATGGATAAATACTTACACCTGTCGTGCTTACTTTTATTCCCAGCCGATCTTGTTATTACAAGATACCCTGAGTATATTTTGTGCCTACTGGCTTGCAGTTCTTTGCCACCTAAATACCCCTAAGAATAAATTTCTTGCACCTTTCGAGTATCCGCTCATCCCAGTTGTTCAGGTGTTTCACAAAAGTATTTGAAATACTATTCAATCCTTCGAAAATCCTTAGCAGCTTTATTGCTCTGCAAATACTTGTCTACTAGCATTATGGATGCTTCCCATATATCTGGCAATATTCACTAGTCTATTTTGACACCGTCATTTTGATCCTATTGATTCAATATGTGTGCAAATGCACACAATCATCTATCAACCCTTCTAAATTATCTTTCTGACTCAGACGTCATTTTATACATGAGCTGGTTCTCAACCAATCCAAATGCCGTCAATAGTACCCCTAAGGCTATTCAACTTATCCATCCATAATCAGAACATTGCTTCTGTTCCCATGATCTGAAAATCATAATTCCTTTGCATTTAAGGTTGGAATTATTCAGATGATTCCATAACCTGTTGCATTTGCATTCTTTCCTCTTCTGGTTGAGTACCGATACTCACATCAGCTCCGTTGTGGATCACCCGATCCATTGTTGGATTGTTATCCGACAGTGTCCTTCATAGTCAATCACCTTGTGAGTTCTTTACCTGATACATAATGCCCTTGGTACATTGTATCATCTGCTTGGCCAACCATGCTCTGCTTTCGAGCTGGTCGTATTTACTATTGAAGCTTGTGGTATATGTTTCCATGATACCCTGACGGGTTGAACCTATGCCTTCCTTTATATGTGTGAACTCGGAAGTTTTCACGAGTCATACTCATCTGGTATTTCACCAGATAAAACTTTCATCACTAATGCTTTTATCAAAGCGAAAAGTGAATGGAAGGTTATACATTGAAGAAGTGGGAGTCGACCTTGAACGTTGCGTTCATGCCCAGGGACACGATGTATAACTTATCATGGAAGCTGCTCGTAAAAATAAGTACGCCCTTGTTATAAGTTCATCTTGTATCCATGGTTCGATCCTTTATGATCGTGGATTCCGACCATGTTCCCCTTTAAATACCATTTCTCGTGCAAGTGTAAGTACTTGTCTTCTGCAGAGCATTACCTCAGTCCAACCTCTACTTTGATCTGTCGTCGAGTATTACCCCCCTGGTATCTCGAGATTATCACGGAACTACATAACTTCTTATGAGTTCTTCCTCAAGTGCTACATTCTCATTGATTCCAATTTTTCACGGGCTCTGAGTTATTAAACACTCAAAGACACCGATAACTGACTCGAGTCCACATCGCGATTAAACAACTCTTGGTAACCTTCATTACATACGAGTTTGAACTCAATCACGACATTCCTAGCCTGTTTGGCTATATCCTTGTCGTGTCGATTTTAACTGTGTTACCTGGTCCTTCTTCCCAGAGCACAATTTTTGACGATGAGCTAAGCTTACGTCGATCTTCCTCATCATATCATTTCGCCTTGGACTGCAAGCTTGCTTTGGAGTTTGTGTCGTACCCATGGTTTCAATAACCTTTTGCTTCATCATTACTTTGACTTGATGTCATCGCCAATTGATTACATCTTCATGAATTCTCTCGACAAATGTGTCGTGCTCATCATCAGCATTCTGAGCTCTTCCAGGATATCAATGGAATTCATGATGACAAAGACAATCCTTGCCCTCGATGATTAGTGTTATCATCGACCACTCTACTACCTTTCCTCCAACACAAACTTGTTCTTGTTTTGTGTTATACCTTGAGTTCCATGCTATCCAGCAATTGTTCTTCTTTACATTGGAGTATTACCATCCTTTATGTCAAGAATGTTGTGAGAGTTTCACCACCTCTTAAGGAATTCTTGGTACAATGATGCTTCTCACCATCATAATTCTTCTCTTGGTCCCCGTGTTGAGTGAACTATGTTATGAGAATTTAATATCTCTAGCAACCTTGCTACTTCAGAGTTAGTGGACAATAATTCCAATGTAGTGTGTTGGTTGCTAAATTTCCATTCCGACGTTGGTCGTGCAACCCAGCCCATATTTCGGGTGCCCCTTTCAACCAATATTTAATTGTGTATGTTTTCATCGAGCATACATCATTATATCGTTTGATCTGACAAGTGTTGCCACCTTGTTCACATCATTGTGGAAATCCATCTTTTGTTAATCTCGATGAATAGTCGCCGAGTCCATCAGCCAGTTCCTCGTCTTCTCCTTGGTTTAATGTTGAACTCTTGTTTCGGAATTCGCTTCCATAGTTCATTTTCCGAGAATCTTACAATGTCATCTCGTCAATTTGTGTTGCACATTTTCTTCTCAGACATCCTGAGTCTGAGGTATCCTGACACCAATCAGATCCGAATCTCGGTCAGATATGATGGTTGGGACATATCCCCAAGAGTTATAACATTAGTCTCTACATAACCCGGTAAGGTGGTGTCGTTGCCTAGCACACCTGACCAGAGGACCCATTATTATAATTTCCTTTTTAGCAAGGCTATCCATTCTTCCATGAGGAAAATTGAAAGACTTATTCTATAAGTTGTTCCTGATGAGTCCATTGAGTATCCAAAGTCTGACCTTTGCTTGAAGACCATGTCAATGCTATCTCGAAGCATGTCTATGGTACTCCGATTTTCAACAAGAACATTTGAAGCCCAATGCTAAATGTTTCCTGCTCAATTATCCAAACACCGTTGTATGGGTAACGTCATGAAATTTCTCTCCCCTCACCTAGAGGATTTTCTACATAATATCCTGTCATGGATATCATGCTCCGCTTGTCCTTGGGAAGGATATACCCCTGAGATATGTGTTTAAACACATTTCCCTTCCATTGTTTTGTTTAATCTGATAAACATAATTTCCTTTCCATTGTTGTGATTAACCTCTCTGTGATCAATATGGCATAAGCAGCAATATATCCCTGCTTATGTAAACACCGTGGTGTACAACTCGGTCAGTAAGACCCTGTTACTATTGTTGATGATATTCCGGTAACCACCGATGGACGAGAACTTTGCCTATTGGTCCGCCTCGTTCAACGAGCAGGAAAATGGTTCTCTTCGTCCCTCGCCCTTGGTATTGACATGGTTGCCAACATAACTTATAGGCTACCCTCTGACATGTCTTGCTATCACGACCGTACAAGATATCAACGCTTTTCCTACTTTTAACCACATGGTGGGCCCATAACCCACAGTTCCACAGGATCGAAACCTGACTCTCCTGTATGACCCCTGTTCCCAAAGTTATTCCTTGTGCGTGGACTCGTATGTAACTCAAGGACCACCGTCCCAAGTGATCTATTTTGGTATCAGACGCAATACTTATTCTCGTTTCCCTGAACCCCTTTCACCTTCTGATTAGGCACCGAACGCTTGCCTATCCATTTGAAACTTCTCATGGTACCTCCTTACTTTGCTCTCGATATTTTCTTAAGATTCAATTCGAGAGTAACTTCCGCCACCTTCCCCGATGTTAACGACCAGATAGTCTACCCTGTAGAGGTCCATTCTTCCGGTATACCCCCTTAATCTCTCGTTAGTATGATGAAGACTCCGAAGGAAGGATGGCCACTTCATCATGATGACCTAAAGCAGAAAAATGAATACATCAACGAAAAGGATCAACCTCTTCGAAAGGGCAGCCAAAACCGAGAAGACTCGTTAGGTTTTTCGCTACCAACACCTTTCCCCCCCTTACTCCACCGCTTAAATCTCGGGACGAAATTTCTTGTAGTGGAGGAGAATTGTGACGCCCGGATATTTAGGCTACAGTAATTCCACGCTAATGATGCCATGCACGTCGGTTATTGTTGTTAATCTCACGATGGTTCAAAAACGATTCAAATTCAAATTAAAAATCAAGTCAAACAATTAAAGTTTTCAAAAGTCAAAACTAAAATGTTCTTAATGTGACAAAAAATCATGGTTATTATTGGTGGAGTAACAACATCTTTATAAGATATTTAAATACACTAAAATGATTAAAACAACATCAAAACAATTAGTTATACTTGTAATATATTTTACCAAGTACTAAACTATTTTTATTCTGAGGTAAAACTTCTTAGAACAGTGGATTATTTTGACACACTATTTTTGGGGCTATTTTCATATTTTACTAAACCAAAAATAAGGTGCAACTAAGATAAAATAGTAAAGAAATAAAATAATAAAAACAGAAACAAAACAATACAAAAAAAGGGAAAGAGAGGGAACCCCTCCCTGCTGGACCGTGGCCTAGGTGGCCACTAGGCCGCCTGGCCGGCCCAACCGGCCACCCACTCCCCCATTAACCCCACGGTCCACCCGGCCGAAACCCTAGCCGCACCCCACATTCCCCCCGATCTCTTTCCCCTTCCCCCGTGTGGATCTGGATCGGGGCCACTCGCCCCCGAAAGCGGTGCCCCGACCCCATTGCCTCGTCGCCTCGCGGACGCTGCCTGGAGCCCGCACCGCCGCCGTGGGACCCCGCTCGGAGCTACATCGCCGTCGCCTCGTCGTCCTCGCCGGATCTCCCTTGTCGGACTTCCCCGAACTCCGTCGAGCCCGATGCCCGGACCCTACTCCCCGCAGTGAGCACCCCCACGCCCCTCCTCTCTCTTCCTAGCCCGGCCTGGCCTCACGGCGCCACACCACGCCGGTCGCCCCGTGCCCTCGCCAGCCCCGCTCTGCGCCCTCCCCTGCACGTCCCCGATGCGCGTTCGCGCTCACCGCGCGGCAACCGCGCCCAGCCACGCGCACGCGCCCGCACCCGTCCACGCGCCCGCGCCCCTGTTCCCCCCCCCCCCGCTCCGCCCTGTGCGTCGTCTCCGGCCACCACCCACGGCCTCGGCAAGCCCCGGCCCTCCTCTTGTCGTGCTGCCGCGGCTCCGCCGCCCCCAACCGCATTGCTGGCCCGCGCCGCGGCCAACCCCTCTCCGTCGATGCCCCAGCTCCGGCCACTCCGGCCGCCGCGGCCGGCGACTCCCCTGGCCGGCGACCTGCTGCGCTGGATCAGGGGCTCGACCCGCTAACGGGCGCGCCGTAGCCCCCTGCACCCGCGCGCCCATGCGCCCACACCCGTTAAGGCCCCCCGGGGCCACTAACATGGGGCCCCACCCCACAGAACGTTTAAAAAAAAGAGTATTAAAAATAAAATTAATAGATAAAATAAAAATGATTTAATAAAATTAATTATTAATTAATTAATTATCTAATGAATTAATTAAGTTAATTAATCCTACTTAATTAGTAATTAACCTGTTAGTCTAACTAAGCAGTAGTTAGTTAACCTAACCCTAATTAATTAAACAGAGTATGACAGGTGGGTCCCACACGTCAGCCTGACCAGTCAACACCTCTGTTGACTGATGATGTCATGCTGATGCAGTAATACTATTTTCGAATTTAATTAATAATTAATAAATTAGAAAATTATTTAAAAACTTTAAAAATTAATATAAAATAAACCGTAGCTCGGATGGAGAAACTTTGTACATGAAAGTTGCTCAGAACGACGAGACGAATCCGGATACGCAAACCGTTCGTCCGCCACACACCCCTAACATATCAAACTCGCAACTTTCCCCCTCCGGCTCCTTTGCCCGAAAACGCGGAACACCGGGGATACTTTCCCGGTTGCTCCCTCCTTCACCGGTATCACCTCATACAACGTTAGGGCACCACTAGCACCATTACTTGTCATCTCATGCATCGCTATGCATCTGTTTGCTTAAGTATTTATTGTTTCTTCCCCCTCTTCTCTCGCTAGACACCGAGACCGACGCCGCTGCTACCCAGTACAACTACGGTGTTGACGACCCCACTCTCTTGCCAGAGCAACCAGGCAAGCCCCCCCCCCCCTTGATCACCAGATATCGCCTATTCTTCTCTATACTGCTTGCATTAGAGTAGTGTAGCATGTTACTGTTCGGTTACTCCTATTCTGTTGCATAGCTTGTCATTGTTACTACAGTCATTGATACCCTACCCGCAATCCTAAATGCTTAGTATAAGATGCTAGTTTATCATCATTGGCCCTACATTCTTGTCAGTCTGCCTAGCTATACTATCGGCCCGTGATCACTTGGGAGGTGATCACGGGTATATACTATACATACATACATACTATAAAGATGGTGACTAAAGTCGGGTCAGCTCGTTGAGTACCCGCAAGTGATTCCGATGTGGGGGCTGAAAGGACAAGTGGCTACATCCCGGTAGAGGTGGGCCTGGGTTCCCGACGGCCCCCGACTGTTACTTTGTGGCAGAGCGACAGGGCAGGTTGAGACCACCTAGGAGACAGGTGGACCTGGCCCTGTTTGGCGTTCGCGGATACTTAACACGCTTAACGAGATCTTGGTATTTGATCTGAGTCTGGCCATTTGGTCTATACGCACTAACCATCTACGCGGGAGTAGTTATGGGTATCCCGGCGTCATGGTATCAGCCGAAGCCTTCTTAACGTCAGCGACTGAGCGGCGCGCGCCGGGTTGGACTGCGTTAACGCAACTTCCTTAGTAATGGAGGTTGCTAGGTCTGCTTCCGGCCGCCCACGCAACGTGCAGGTGTGCAATGGGCGATGGGCCCAGACCCCTGCGCGCATAGGATTTAGACCGGCGTGCTGACCTCTCTATTGTGCCTAGGTGGGGCTGCGACGTGTTGATCTTCCGAGGCCGGGCATGACCCAGGAAAGTGTGTCCGGCCAAATGGGATCGAGCGTGTTGGGTTATGTGGTGCACCCCTGCAGGGAAGTTTACCTATTCAAATAGCCGTGTCCCTCGGTAAAAGGATGACCCGGAGTTGTACCTTGACCTTATGACAACTAGAACCGGATACTTAATAAAACACACCCTTCCAAGTTCCACAGACAACCCGGTGATCGCTTTTCCACAGGGCGACGAGGGGAGGATCGCCGGGTAGGATTATGCTATGCGATGCTACTGGAGATGCTACTTGGAGATGCTACTTGGAGGACTTTAATCTACTCTCTGCTACACGCTGCAAGACGGAGGCTGCCAGAAGCGTAGTCTTCGACAGGATTAGCTATCCCCCTCTTATTCTGGCATTCTGCAGTTCAGTCCACTGATATGGCCCTTTACACATATACCCATGCATATGTAGTGTAGATCCTAGCTTGCGAGTACTTTGGATGAGTACTCACGGTTGCTTTCTCCCCCCTTTTTCCCCCTTTCCTTTCTTTCTGGTTGTCGCAACCAGATGCTGGAGCCCAGGAGCTAGACGCCACCATCGATGACGACTACTACACTGGAGGTGCCTACTACTACGTGCAGGCTGCTGACGACGACCAGGAGTAGTTAGGAGGATCCCAGGCAGGAGGCCTACGCCTCTTTCGATCTGTATCCCAGTTTGTGCTAGCCTTCTTAAGGCAAACTTGTCTAACTTATGTCCGTACTCAGATATTGTTGCTTCCGCTGATTCGTCTATGATCGAGCACTTGTATTCGAGCTCTCGAGGCCCCTGGCTTGTATTATGATGCTTGTATGACTTATTTATGTTTTTAGAGTTGTGTTGTGATATCTTCCCGTGAGTCCTTGATCTTGATCGTACACGTTTGCATGCATGATTAGTGTATGATTGAATCGAGGGCGTCACAATCCCCTCGCTTGTTGTGCCAACAACACGTGACAGTATGCACGCCCAATATTATTGTGGGCAAACAGTGCACGTTCCCGAGGTGGGCAATGTGGTAATAATGTAGGAGCATATAATGCAGGCTGAAGTTCTCAACATCACTGTTGGACAACTCCTCGAGATCGAGCCCATGCCTTTGCTTAGAGAGGATGAAATAAAATGGAAATATGTCTGGGGCCAACCTTTGGTCGAGCCAGACAAGGTCAAGAACCTCCCAACGAGAATGTACGAATTGCATTAATGGTACATGAACATTACCAGGATTTTAGATCGATTGTCCCTCATGGTGAATGTCAAGGAGGAGCATTACTTCCATGAGAAAGCTGTGTCCGTTGAGTATACTGAACTGTTTTAGTTATACAATCAAGACGCACTCAACAAATCTATTGTCAGTTGCTATTGTCTGTAAGTGATTTCTTTCTGTAATTTAAGTCTCAAGCTAGCTGTAGTGATCCTTTTGATCAATCATTACCTGTAATTATCCTCACTATATTCTTTTTTGTGGTATTATGCAGGATGAAGATGTATGAAATGAGAAAAGGTGGACGCTTTGGCATTGGGTTCATTGACCCAAAGACCGTTAATGAATACACATGGCGAATAAATCCACGTCAGCAAAAGAACGTAGAGGACAACATGCTAGAGTTCTTGAAGCGCCTCAAATATAATGAAGATATACTACTTCCTTACAACTTCCAGTTAGTCACATTGTCTTGTACTACAAATTCTCTGTTTTTGCCTACTAGCTAGCTAGCTACATGTTTTTGCTTACATATGCCCGCTTAATTAAGACATGCAAACGTGTGTGCATGCAGATTTCACTGGGTCTTGTGTATCATTAAAGTTGACGCCGGAACAGTTGACGTACTGGACTCACTACTCTCAGAAAAAACTGACTATAACATCTTGTTTGGGATAGTCAACAGGTAATTTCAATCATTATTAACTATATATCTCGGCCTATTTAGTTCGTCATTTCATGATATGAACTATTTAATAACCCCTTTATTCATTTTCTTTGTCGGCGGGCAGGGCTTGGGCAAGGTTCATCAGCGTCACGGAAGGCGAATGGAAAAAAAGCTTAGATGGTTTCGACCCAAGGTAAGTAATTAAGTAGTACTAGCTAGATAGCTAGCTGCCATCTCTTTAATTATCATGCTTGATTAATTATTATCTAATCAAATTCCATTCTCGTAAAGGCCCTGAAGCAGGCGCAGGGGACTGATCTGTGTGCATTCTGCGTTTGCGAGAACATTCGCATGATGGCGTCCGAAAGGAGCAGATCTCAAAGACAGGAATGGGTACGCTTGTCAGAACACTATTCACAATTTTTGCACCATTATCGATATCTAGTCACACAATAATACACATGCATATTGATCTCCTTCTTAACAGTTCAAAGAGGTGCGGGAGAAGCTCCTAGAAACGGAGCGCGTAGAAGCACTTCAAGAGGAAATAGCGGGATTTTTGCTCGACCAGGTCATAAATCTGAAGGGAGAATTCTATTACCCGCTACCGGCCCCATGAAAACCACTTCCAATTGTCATCGTGCTCTGAAGGCACCAATTAGGCTAATGCCACTGGCTCCGAAGGCAACATGCATATGTAGGAGAAATTGTATATAGCTATACATGTGTGTATGTGTGAATTAATTAATATGGTGGTTTGTGAGACATTGATGATATATATATGCATGATTGGTTCTACTAGAAATTCTATTTATATATATATATATATATATATATATATATATATGCATAACGTGTACAATGTGTAGTATCGTAAAATACCAGCAAACAAAAAAGAATTAAAATGGAAACACAAAATTAAATGAAAAGGAAATCATAAAACTAAAAAAAACCCAAACCTTATAGTACCGGTTGGTCTTACCAGCCGATACTAAAGGGCTCCAGGCAACCGGAGCTGGCTCGTGCCACGTGGTTTACCTTTAGCACCGGTTCATGCTGAACCGGTACTAAAGGGGGGGGGGCTTTAGTGACCACAATTTAGTGCCGGTTATGGAACCGGCACTAAAGGGCCTTACAAACCAGTGCTATTGCCCGGTTCTGCACTAGTGTTAAGTGATGCATAGTATGGCATGATGACACCGGTTACTTTTCTTCACATTAAGTTGAACCTGGTTAATAACTCAACTTGAACATGATGTTGACCGGGTCATGGTGCTGCTGAAACGAGCCTTTCCAAGTGCAACCACATTTGCCGGTATGGGATGGCCTTAATGCGTTTCATTGTCTTGCCTCTGGTGGGTGCCTCCATGTAGGGAAGGTTATGAGCCGTGCTGTACCCTGGCCCGGTAGGCAAGCATAACCTTGTGAGCCCGTTGTTAAGTTAAGTTTTGGTACCGGATCCCAGAGTGGATCGTTGCCACGACAGTGGTCGAGGTGTCTGGAGGAAGACATGTGGCCTCCCAGGACTAGGTCGGTGGGGTCTGAGTCGGAATGGCCGGGAGAGTGTCATGACTATGAAATGGTTTCATCGGAACGTTGTTGGTCCACCCGAATGGGAGTGCGAGGCCATGGGTTTCGTAGTGTGGGTACAATGTACTAACCTCTGCAGAGTGTTTTTAATCTATCGATAGCCGAGTCCACTGTTACGGACACGCTCGAAAGTAGGGTACACCATGGGTCAACACTTAATAAAATGTGCACACTAAGTTTGCACTAAGGATGGCAGTGAGGCCATCGTGTGGAGTTTGGTCATGAGTTGGTCAGGTTGTGATCGCTGTAAGGATCACGGGGCAAGAGTTGGTCGGGTTATGATCGCTGTAAGGATCATAGGCCATGGATTGGTCGGGTGGTGATCGCTGAAAGGATCACATGTGTGTTTTAGAGATTATCATGTTGGTGGTCTGGAAATGATCACGTCCGGTAAGCACGTCCGTGGAACAAGTACCAGTTGAACATAGTCACAGCATGTTAGATGCATGGTTGCATTGTTGATTAAATGGTTAAATATCATGATATTGTTTGTCATTATGTTTATGCTTATTGTGAGCTTGCAAGTACATTCAATGTACTGACCTGGCGTGTCATGCCAGATTTCAGGAAAGTCTCGTTGGGAAGGAGTGCTATCCGAGTCTAGACCGTGTCCACATCGGTGTCCTTGTGCTATGGAGTCCCGCTACGACGTTGTTTTGCTGCCGAGTAGTTGTCATGATCGAGGCCCCTTTATGTTCACTAAATAATGTACATATTGTTCAGCCGCACCGTATGTGCCACTTGGCCTCGCTAACTGTTGTAATATAAACTATGCTCCGCTAGCATGAATAAAGTGGTTGTTTTTCTGTACCATGTTGTTGTGTGTTGCCAGAAGACAAGGTCTCTGGGCTGGCAATGCAAGGTAAACCGGTCACTCTGAGCCGGGGTGCCACATTTAATGATGATATTTTTAAATTGGGGTTTGAGTTGGAGGAACCTTCTCAAATATTGGTACAACTTGGGATTAGTTAGATTAATTTATTCCTTTGTTGTAGGGAAAAACTAGCTTTATGCAAAATCATAAACTTAGAGCCTCCACCAGCAAAATATTGCATCTAGATATAGTTCTTGCATTCATTTCTTTACATTGTAACTCTGCCAGCATATTCAATGTGCTGACCTACACGACTACAACGTCTCATGTTGTAGACTACTCAGACCATGATAGGTCGTTGTCTTCCACTCAGCTATGACGTTGGAGTTGATGGACTCATTTACCTTCGAAGCTTTCGCAATTATTTAGTTTAGATGGCCTTCAGCCATGATATTTTGTGTAATCATACTCTTTATGAGGACTCGATGTAATAAGTGTGTGATTGAACTCGGTTATAATTCCTCGAGTACTATGTGTGTCAGCATTACAGATCCAAGGATGACACTTCAGCATAGTGAATTTGGTCCACTGGGATCATGGTCGCTACACACGTGTTAGGCCTCCAAGTGCAGAGTTTTGTAGGACAGTAGCAATTTTCCCTCAAGTGGATGACCTAAGGTTTATCAATACGTGGGAGGCGTAGGATGAAGATAGTCTCTCTGAAGCAACCCTGCAATCAAATACAAGAAATCTCTTGTGTCCCCAACACACCCAATACAATGGCAAATTGTATAGGTGCACTAGTTCGGCGAAGAGATGGTGATAGAAGTGTAGTATGGATAGTAGATATGAGTTTTTGTAGTGCGAACAATAAAAAAACAGCAAGGTAGTAAATAGAAAACGGAGCACAAACGGTATTGCAATGATGGAAAATGAGGCCTAGGGTGCATACTTTCACTAGTGCAATCTCACAACAATGCTAACATAGTTGGATCATATGACTATCCCTCAAAATGCAATAGGGAATCCCTCCCGAGTTCCTATTAGCGGAGAACAAAACATAGGAATTGTTTGTAGGGTACGAAACCACCTCAAAGCTATTCTTTCCGATCGATCTATCTATCCTATAGTTCATACTTAAATAACAGCAAGTTATTCTTTCCGATCAATCTAATCAAGAGTTCGTACTAAAATAACACCATATGACACATATCAACCAACTCTAATATCACCTAGACACCCCAATGTCACCGCGAGAGTACCCGTGAGTTAATTATACGATATGTATCAAACAATTTCAGATTCATAATGCGCAATCCAACACAAAGAACTGCAAGGGGACCCCAAAGATTCTATCAAAGAAAAGATAATAAAAACGTGCATCAACCCCTATGTATAGATTACCCTAATGTCACCGCGGGAATCCGCAAGTTGAGTGCCATAACATATATCACATGAATCAATATGATACTCCATTGTCAGCTCAAGTATTCATATGGCAAGACATACATCATGTGTTTTCACATCTGAACAAAGGGTAGAGACTCAATTCATCACAACAAGAGTAGAGAGGGGAGAAACATCATATGATCCATCTATATTAAAAAAGCCTGCGATACATCAAGATCGTGACATCTCAAGATCACGAGAGAGAGAGAGAGAGAGAGAGAGAGATTAAACACATAGCTACCGGTACAAACCCTCAGCCCTGAGGATGGACTACTTGTCGGTGTCAAAACCGGCGGATCTCGGGTAGGGGGTTCCGAACTGTGCATCTAAAGCTAATGGTAACAGGAGGCAGGGGACACAATGTTTACCCAGGTTCGGGCCCTCTTCATGGAGGTAATACCCTACTTCCTGCTTGATTGATCTTGATGATATGAGTATTAGAAGAGTTGGCCTACCACAAGATCGTAGAGGCTAAACCCTAGAAGGTAGCCTGTGATTATGATTGTTCTTGTCCTATGGACTAAACCCTTCGGTTTATATAGACACCGGAGGGGGCTAGGGTTACACAGAGTCGGTTATAGAGAAGGAAATCTACATATCCGAATTGCCAAGCTTGCCTTCCATGCAAAGGAGAGTCCCACCTGGAGACAGGACAAAGTCTTCAATCTTTTATCTTCTTAGTCCAACAGTCCGGCACAAGTACATAGTCCGGCTGTTCGAGGACCCCCTAATCCAGGACTCCCTCAGTAGCCCCTAAACCAGGCTTCAATGACAATGAGGCCGGCGCGCAGATTGTCTTCGGCATTGCAAGGTGGGTTCCTTATCCGAATACTCCATAGAAGATCTTGAACACAATGATCGTGTCCGGCTTTGCAAAACAAATTTCACATACCACCATAGAGAGCACAATATTCCACAAGTCTAATCTGCTGACAACTTCTTCATAGCGTGTCATCACGCTGCGGCCCGGTCATTATTCGAACTGTTTTTCTCAACCTGCTACTGCACATCTTGCGAGGCGGTTTTATTAGCACATCTTGTCGAAGCAGAGATCGTGTCCCCTTATCACTGGATTCTCATCAATACGGGTGTGGGTAACCCAACCGCGCCATCAATGCGGGTCTTGGGGAATAAGCGAGTTTACTGGGCAAGTGGGGAGGCGCAGGATCCCTGCTGCCTTTATAAGGAGATAAGGACTCCCCCTTTTCACCCATGCCTTCTCCTTCCTCTGCTCATCCATTCTCTCTAACTCGAGCTCCAGCGCCCAAGTGTTCATCTTTTCTGCCCACAAAGGCCCTCCGAAAATGTCCGGATCCGGAGCAGGAGGCAAGTGGATGGCCTCTACCGTCCGGGAGAAGGATATCAAAAAGCTTCGGGAGGCCGGGTATCTGGCCAAGAAAATCAGCCATCGGCTCCCGACGGCAGGATAGATCGTCCCTACTCCGGAACCCCATGAGAGGGTTGTATTCCTCCCTCATTTTGTCCGCGGGCTAGGGTTTCCCCTCCACCCACTCGTTCGCGGCATCATGTATTACTACGGGATCGATTTTCATGATCTATCCCCCAATTCCTTCCTCAACATCTCGACATTCATCGTCGTGTGCGAGGCATTTCTCCGCATCTCGCCACACTTCAACTTATGGCTGAAGATTTTTAATGTGAAGCCCAAGGTAGTGAGCAGCGAGCACGCCGAGTGCGGAGGTGCCATGGTGAGAAAGATGCCCAACGTCACATGGCCATGAGGTACTTTCAATGATTCCGTCAAAGGGTGGCAACAGCAGTGGTTCTACGTCACTGAGCCACGCGACACGAAATGGGCCGCAGCTCCCGGATTCCGATCCGGAGCTCCCCTCCGGCTTACGTCCTGGCCCAAGAAGGGCATGAACTAGTCTTCGTCCGACAAGTTGTTGGTGCTCCAGACGCGCGTCAAGGATATGGAAGACAAGAATATCAAACTTGTCAATGTAGTCAAGGTGATGTTAGTTCGCCGGATTCTCCCTGGTCAACACAGGGCCTACTGTTTATGGGAATTCGACCCGGCCAAGCACCCGACTCTATTAGAGTTAGTTGGCTCATCGCACAGAGACATCTGGAACGTGCTCTTTAAGTTCGGGAGCTCGTGGCCGGACTCAGCCGAGGACCATGGGTATCAACTGTCCCGCCCTGCAAGTTCGGTAAGTCATTGTACGTTGGCAAGTCATACGTTTTATTTGCGTAATCCAAGGGAAATGCTTAATGTGTTTTCCACAACTCTCCTAGGGCTGGACGAAGAAGGTGGGGCGGATCTAGTGTCTGGCCCCACTGCCAGAAGAACCAGCCGGCCCACTTCTGACGAAGATGCTGGTCCCGGCGCCTTACAAGGTGCCGAAGAAGAAAGCCAAGAAGGAGGCCAAAGAGACCAGGGGCGGCCTTCGTCACCGCGGCACTTCGGACACAATATCCGAGGACTCTGATACCCGCTCCTCCTCCGAAGAGGACGCGGAAGAGGAGGAAAACCAATCCCGCCAATGAGGGGAAGAAAGAAAAGGATGGCCTCCAGACCCTTGGAGGCTGAGTCGCCTAAGAAGGGAAAAACTCCCCTTCCGGACGAGTCCACCGCCGCTACCGACAGCAGCCCGGAGTGGGATCCCAGGGCCTAGCCCCTGGTGAGATCGTGAGTATATAAAACCTGGACACGTTACGCATCTAGACTCACTATTGTATGACGTTTAATCATTGAGCCACACCTTTTCTTACAGTCCGGCGAGGTCCCGCACCGAACAATCCTCATCGGAGGATTTACTAGGCTCGGATGCTATGGACAGCGAGACACCCCCGAAGGCCCCCTCCCCAAAACATGTGAGTGAAACCGAGGCATCGTCCCAGAGGGACCTAGGCCAAGGAGGGGGCGAAAATACCGTCAAGGCGGCGCCAGGGGGTCAAACTTCAGTGGCCGGACACACGGGAGAAAAGGCTCCCATGGACATCGATGGCGGGGGCAATCTCGAATTCGGCCCCCAGCTGGACACAATTCCGGAGACCGATACAGCTCCAAAATCAGGCAGGCAGCCTCCCTCGACAGGAGGGGGTGCGCCTGTTCCACCGGCATCCTCTGCCCAACCAGAGGTGCCGGATACCTTATCGGCGGAGCTGAAGAGCGCCTCCATCGTTGAAGAACACCTTGCCCTTATGGGTGTGGTGATTGAGAAGATTCAGTCCACTGAGAGTGGACTGAATGAGGCCTGCATCAGCCTTATAACGGGCTTTGAGGTTTGTTTTATGAGGTTTCCAAGAGTGTTATAGTATAGGTAGTAGCCCCTGATACACTATTCGGCGAAAGAAAGAACCGGACAGATGATCAAATATTTTTCGCAGGAGACTCACCTTATGGCATCTCTCCCTCTCTTTTCTACAAGCAGGCGTCTGTAGCGACTGTCACCTCTGAAACTGCGGAAGTCTCCGGACTGAAGCAGAGTCTGGAGCGGTCCGAAGAAGAACTTTGCCAATTGAAAAAACCGTTGGAGGATAACCAAGGTATGCAAAAAACCTTGCTCGCGTTCAACGCGGATGAATAATTTAGTATGATAAAAATATGTTCATGGTGTGCTCTAGGGGCGATGACCGAAGTCGAGGCTCTTAAGAAGGCTGTGGCCGAGGCCGAGAAAAAGGCAGCCGCAGAGCAGGCTCTTCATGAGAAGCACGAGGCCTGGGTTATTGAAGCTGAGCAAGAGCTTGGAGCCGAGTTTAACGAAGAAAGAATCCGAACTAACCAAGGCTCGTCAAGCCGCATGTGATGCCCGGGGGGAAGCCCAAGGCGCCCTGCAGGAAATCCAGGAGGCGAGGAATATTGCGGTGGGTAAGTCTTTTTCTATGCAAAGCAAGTATTTGAGGAGAAAATAACGTTGCTAGTTTGAATTCGGATTTCTCCAAGGGTATTTGCGGAGCTGCCATGCAGCATATCTGATGCTGCACAATTCTATCAAGCCGAAGAAAGGAGCACTATGGAGAAGCTCTTCTGGTCGCAGTATCTGCCATGTAGCATATGTGATGCCGCACAATTCTATCGAGCCAAAGAAAGGAGCACTGCGGAGAAGCTCTTCTGGTCGCAGTATCTGGCACCGGAGTATCCACTGCCCTTTGTCGATCAACTGAAGCAGCTCATCGAACTGCATAAGGCGGCCGAACTAGCCATGAAGGATTTAATTATCTGGCTATGGCCTATCGAGCTGATTCCCAGCAGTTACTTCGGGCTCGTAAAGCGGCTTGTGAGTGCCTGCCCTTGACTTGAAGCCATCAAGCGGTCAGTCTGTATGGAGGGTGCGCAAATGGCCTTCGCCCGCGCAAAGGTGCATTGGGCAAAGATGGATGTTGAAAAGCTAATGACCGAAGGACCGCTGGAGGGGAAGGAGCACCGGAAGACCGAGTTATATTATGATAGTGTCCTAAAAGGATCCCGCCTTGTGGCGGAGCAATGCACCAAGGACATTATATTCCCATGAATACAATCATGTTGTCCTTTGTAATGTTAAACAAGGTCATTCCTATTATTTATTTCCTTTTATTTGAAAGTTTTTCCTCATGTGCGGCCGTTTTATATATTAATCCTGAGAGTTGGCCAGTCGTTGGCTTCTGCCCCCATGTAGGAAGTACGGGGATGTTCGGGATAAACCTGAGCACTCTTTACCCCAGTTTTGGGTCCTTGAAGGAGGTGTTTAGCGCAACGAACCAGGCAGTCGGACTATAAGGCTTTATCACTCTCACTTAGCCATAGGAGTTTGACAAAAGAAAGGTAGGCACAACCCCTGGTGTTCGGAAGACCGCACTCGGGGCTCTATACGCACCTGATCGGAAGAAAAGCCAATCCATCGCACGCTGCATTAGTTATCGCATAATGCAGAAGAAATCCTTAAAGATTTTCCAACCTCTCGAACAACTGACCAGCTCTCGCCATATCATGATAGTCGGTTTTCGGCTTTCTCTACTGAGGCGCTCGTCCAGAAGAACCGGGACACAATCGCAGTAGTTCTCCCTTTACTACCCTAGCCGATATAGCGGAACGTAGGATAGCAAGCACAGGAGCCGGGCAACCCAACTATTGACCCAAGACATGATTCAGAGCCGATGCATATAATGCTATAAGTTCGGGGTGTCGAATGACTGTGAAGGTGTTCGAACTTTATTGCTATATTATGGGTACAACGAGGCCCCTGGCATATTAAGGCATATCGCAGTGTATGGATGCCATTTGACAAAGAGTGTCAATAAGAAACAACAGCACATAAGCGTCATATAAAGCCACATGTTGTAATTGAATAACACGTCGATGCGTACGAGTACAGGTAATGTGATAAAAAGAAATATGACTTCGGAACCTGCTGAGACCAGGCGGGGGGAGGCTGTGTGCGGATCCGGATTGTAATCGGATGGTCATCGAGGGGAATATCTAAGGATTCCCTTATGCGTTCGAGTTGTTTCCCTTCTTGGTATATTCGTCCGTTCATGCGTCTGGTCTCCATGCCGCCAGTCCTGGCCTACACAAAAGTGGACCTGCAAAGAAAATGCAAAAAACATTTGTGTGCCACGGAGCGGTTAAGCCGCATTGTGTGGCCTACCTTTGCCTCCGTTTACTGCCGAAGTAGTTCGGACTCCTTTGATGATGTCCGGAAGCTTGGCCGTAAACACAAGGTTCGATTGAAAGATGCCACTCGTTGCTTTTACTATTAAGGCGGCGGTGTACTCTTCGACACGGAGGAAGCGTTCGGCCTTTCCATTAACTGTTATGACGCCGCACGGACCAGGCATCTTGAGCTTAAGGTACGCATAATGTGGCACCGCGTTGAATCGAGCAAACGCGGTTTGTCCGAGCAGTGCATGATAGTTACTACGAAAAGGGACGATGTCGAAGATTAACTCTTCGGTACGGTAATTATTCGGTGGTCCAAAGACTACCTCCGGAGTGATGGAGCCTGTACAACAGGCCTCCACACCTGGTATAACACCTGTAAAGGTGGTTTTAGTGGGTTTGATCATTGAAGGATCGATACCCATCTTACGCACTGCGTCCTGATACTATAGGTTCAGACTGCTGCCTCCGTCCATAAGGACTCATGTGAGGTGGAATCCGTCAATTATTGGGTCCAGGACTAGTGCGGTCGAATTCCCTTGACTGGTATTGGCCGGGTGATCCGTACGGTCAAAGGTGATCGGGCCAGATGGCCATAGGTTATATTTTGGGGCGACTGGCTCCGTTGCGTCGTCATCCCTGAGAGTGCACATCCGCTCCCGCTTGGGAATATGGGTGGAATTTATCATGTTCACTGTTTTGATTTGAGGGGGAAATTTCTTTTATCCTCCTGTGTTCGGTGGCCGGGGCTCCTCGTCATCGTCATCGCTTTGCGACCCCTTCTCCTTTTTTTGGGCACGTGAGCTACCGGCTTGTTTGAAGACCCAGCATTCTCTGTTGGTATGATTGGCTGTTGTTCCTGGGGTGCCATGAATTGGCATGGATGGTCGAGTATGCGGTCTAGACTGGACGGGCCCGGATTGTTCCTTTTGAATGGCTTTTTGGCTGACCGGACTTAGAGCCACTAAATCTGGCATTGATGGCCGTGTCTTCGGCATTATCGCCATTATTGCGACGCTTGTGTTTGTTGCGTCGGGGCTTGCCATTGCTATCTCTGGCGTCTAAGGTGCCAGGATTGCTTACTGTGTTATTCCTACGAGCCAACCAGCTATCCTTGCCCGCACAAAAGCGGGTCATGAGTGTCGTGAGGGCTGCCATGGACTTCGGCTTCTCTTGTCCGAGGTGTCGGGCAAGCCACTTGTCATGGATGTTATGCTTCAAGGCCGCTAGGGCTTCGGCATCCGGACAGTCGACAATTTGGTTCTTTTTAGTTAGGAACCGAGTAAAGAATTTCCTGGCTGACTCTCCGGGCTGTTGGGTTATGTGGCTTAAATCATCAGCATCCGGTGGTCGCACATAAGTGCCCCGGAAGTTATCCAGGAATGCGTCTTCCGGGTTCTCCCAACTTCCAATAGAGTTTGCCGGCAAACTATTCAGCCAATGCGAGCCGGTCCCTTGAGTTTTAGTGGGAGGTACTTGATGGCATGTAGATCATCACCGCGGGCCATGTGAATCTGGAGAAGGAAATCTTCTATCCATACCGCGGGGTCTGTAGTCCCATCCTAGGGCTCGATATTCACCGGCTTAAACCCTTCTGGGAATTCATGCTCCATTACTTCGTCAGTGAAGCATAGGGGGTGTGCGGCGCCTCTATGTTGGGCTACATCACGACGTAGTTCTAATGAGTCTGGTCTGTTGTATTCGGCCCGGCCGGATATGTATTTAGGATATCCGGTGTGGCGGTCATCATCACGTGTTGGGGCGTGCCCCCATGATCCGTAGATCGATCTTGACTGTCCTGCTTTGTTTTTCAATTCGTCTTGCAGGTCATGTGTGTAGCCCTGGGCCTTTGTGTTTTTATTTGTTTGGCGACGGGGTGCAGGCTGATATGCCGCTTTGTCTCAGCCACGAGGTGGCCAGTCAGCCGCATCCTGCGCTGGTAGTGTAGTGAGGGAGTCCTGGATTAGGGGGTGTCCGGATGGCCGGACTATAGCCTTTGGCCAGACTCTTGGACTATGAAGATACAATATTGAAGACTTCGTCCCATGTCCGGATGGGACTTTCCTTGGCATGGATGGCAAGCTTGGCGATACGGATATGTAGATCTGCTACCATTGTAACTGACTCTGTGTAACCCTAACCCTCTTCGGTGCCTATATAAACCGGAGGGTTTTAGTCCATAGGACGAACAAAAATCATACCATAGGCTAGCTTCTAGGGTTTAGCCTCTCTGATCTCGTGGTAGATCTACTCTTGTACCACCCATATCATCAATATCAATCAAGCAGGAGTAGGGTTTTACCTCCATCGAGAGGGCCCGAACCTGGGTAAAAACATCGTGTCCCTTGTCTCCTGTTACCATCCGCCTAGACGCACAGTTCGGGACCCCCTACCCGAGATCCGCTGGTTTGGACACCGACATTGGTGCTTTCATTGAGAGTTCCTCTGTGTCGTCATATTTAGGCCCGATGGCTCCTCCGATCATCAACAACGATGCGGTCCAGGGTGGGACTTTTCTCCCCAGACAGATCTTTGTATTCGACGGCTTTGCACTGCGGGCCAATGCGCTTGGCCATCTGGAGCAGATTGAAAGCTACGCCCCTGGCCATCAGGTCAGATTTGGAAGTTTGAACTACACGGCTGACATCCGCGGAGACTTGATCTTTGACGGGTTCGAGCCACAGCCAAGCGCGCCGCACTATCATGATGGCCATGATCTAGCTCTTCCGCCGAATAGTGCCCTGGAGGCCGCACCAGTGTCCGCTCCGACCCATAGCTCGGAGCCAACTACACCGATAGAGGACGGGTGGCTGCACACCGCCTTGGGGGCTGCGATCTCTACGGCGATTGAGCCGAACACCATCCCTGTCCTTTGCAAGGCTCGTAACTCCAAGGTACCGGACTCCTCTCCGGACTCCGAACCTTCCGCGCCGCTGCCAATCGAATCCGATAGGGCGCCGGTCATGGAATTCACCGCAATGGACATCTTTCAGCACTCACCCTTTGGCGACATCCTGAATTGACTAAAGTCTCTCTCTTTATCAGGAGAGCCCTGGCCGGACTATGGTCAGGAAGGTTGGGATGCGGACGACGAAGAAATTCAAAGCCTACCCACCACCCACTTCGTAGCCACTATCGATGATTTAACCGACATGCTCGACTTCGACTCCAAAGACATTGACGGTATGGACGACGATGCAGGAGACGACCAAGAACCAGCGCCTACAGGGCAATGGAAGGCCACCTCGTCATACGACATTTACATGGTGGACATCCCAAAAGATGGGAATGGCGATGGAACAACGGAGGATGACCCCTCCAAGAAGCAGCCTAAGCGCCGATGTCAGCGGCGCCGCTCTAAATCCCGCCACAGCAAAAACGGTGATCCCGGCACGGGAGACGATAACACCCCAGACAGTGCCGAAGACAACCCCCTGTAGCAAGATTCAGTGCAGGAGGATGGAGAAGCCAGGCCTCATGAGAGAGCGGCAGGCAGAGAGGTAGAGGACGATAATTACATGCCTCCTTCCGAAGATGAGGCAAGCCTCGACAACGACGAATTTGTCGTGCCTGAGGATCCTGTCGAACAAGAGTGTTTCAAACACAGGCTTATGGCCACGGCAAGCAGCCTCAAGAAAAAGCAGCAACAGCTTAGAGCTGACCAAGACTTGCTAGCCGACAGATGGACTGAAGTCCTTGCGGCCGAAGAGTATGAACTCGAACGCCCCTCCAAGAGCTACCCAAAACGCAGGCTGCTACCCCAATTAGAGGAGGGAGCACCTAAACCTACATCACCAGCGCATGATATGGCCGACCGGCTACCTCGTGGCCGCGACGAGAGGCCTCTCGGCCCTCCACTCAAGCCGCACCCCGGCGCCGCTCAAAAAATACCAAGGCGCCGGAAAATGCGCCAGACCTGCGGGATATACTGGAGGACAAGGCAAGGCAAACAAGATCGATCTACGGATCGCGTGGGCGCCCCACGATACGTGATGATAACCATCACGCCGTATATAGCAACTCCGGTCGGGCCAAACACAGTAGACAAAGCTCATTTGAGCTGCGTCGTGATATAGCCCAATACAGAGGCGCCGCACACCCACTATGCTTCACAGACGAAGTGATGGATCATCAAATCCCTGAGGGTTTCAAACCCGTAAACATTGAATCATACGATGGCACAACAGATCCTGCGGTCTGGATCAAGGACTATCTCCATCATATCCACATGGCCCGCGGTGATGATCTACACGCCATCAAATACTTCCCACTCAAGCTTAAAGGACCAGCTCAGCATTGGCTTAATAGCTTGCCAGCGGAGTCAATCGGTTGTTGGGAAGACTTGGAAGCCGCATTCCTCGACAACTTCCAGGGCACCTATGTGAGACCACCAGACGCCGATGACCTAAGCCACATAATTCAGCAGCCAGAGGAATAAGCCAGACAATTCTGGACACGGTTCCTAACCAAGAAAAATCAAATCGTTGACTGTCTGGATGCAGAGGCCCTTGCAGCCTTCAAACATAACATCCGCGATGAGTGGCTTTCCCGACACCTAGGACAGGAAAAGCCGAAATCCATGGCAGCCCTCACAACACTCATGACCCGCTTCTGCGCGGGAGAGGATAGCTGGCTAGCTCGTAGTAACAACATGACCAAGAGCCCTGGTAATTCAGATACCAAGGACGGCGATGGCAGGTTGCGTCGCAACAAGTACAAGCGCCGCATTAACGGCGATAATGTTGAGGATACAACAGTCAATGCCGGATTCAGAGGTCTAAACCTGGTCAGCGGAAAAAGACATTCCAAAGAAATGCCCCGGGCCCATCCAATTTGGACCGAATACTCGATCGCTCGTGCCAGATACACGGCACCCCTGAAAAACCAGCCAACCACACCAACAGGGATTGTTGGGTGTTCAAGCAGGCAGGCAAGTTAAATGCCAAAAACAATGACAAGGGGCTGCGTAGCGACGAGGAGGAGGAGCCCCAGCCGCCGAACAGTAGAGGACAGAAGGGCTTCCCCCAACAAATGCGGATGGTGAACATGATATACGCAACCCACATACCCAAAAGGGAGCGGAAGCATGCACTAAGGGACGTATATGCGATGGAGCCAGTCGCCCCAAAGTTAATTCTGTGGTCCTCCGGCCCGATCACTTTTGAACAAAGGGACCACCCCACTAGCATCCGCCATGGCGGATTCGCAGCATTGGTTCTAGACCCAATCGTTGACGGATTTCACCTCACTAGAGTCCTAATGGACGGCGGCAGTAGCCTAAACCTACTTTATCAGGATACAGTGCGCAAAATGGGCATAGACCCCTCAAGGATTAAACCCACAAAGACGACCTTTAAAGGCGTCATACCAGGTGTAGAGGCCAACTGTACAGGCTTAGTTACACTTGAAGTGGTCTTCAGATCCTCGGATAACTTCCGAAGCGAGGAGTTAATCTTCGACATAGTCCCGTTGCGCAGCGGCTATCATGCACTGCTCGGACGAACCGCATTTGCAAAGTTCAATGCGGTGCCGCACTACGCATTCCTCAAGCTCAAGATGCCAGGACTTCGAGGAGTCATTACGGTCAATGGAAACACCGAACGCTCTCTCCGAACGGAGGAGCATACGGCGGCTCTTGCGGCGGAAGTACAAAGCAGCCTCTCAAGGCAATTCTCGAGTCCGACTAATAAACGTCAGGACACCGTCAAGCGCGCCCGGAGTAACCTACAACAAGACCGCCTAGCACGTCCCGAGCACGCGTAGCAATGCGTTCCCAACCCCAGCCCACGTGAAATTGCGAAACCAGTACTACGCGTACATAATTACGCTCTAGAACTACCATGGGCATAGGGGGAGGGGCACGACCACGGCAGGCCAAGAATGCGGCTCGACCGCACCAGGGGCTCCCGATTGTGTAATTCTTTTTTCTTACTTTCAGGACTCCTTTATCAAGAAGCCCTGTCCGGTAGTAGAATCGCCGAACACACGATGCAACAGCCAGGGAAGCAGAAAGCTACGTCGAGTGTCCAGGTGGTCTCTATAACGAGCAGTATACTTTTTACATATCATCCCGCAGCTCGCTCCTGGAGGGGGACATGTCAAATAGTCCCGTCCCTTGCTTACCCCACTATTTGTATCGTTCTGCTTTTACCGCAGCTTTTTTATAAACAATGCACAGCTTTTGCCTATTATTGCATTCCTTTTTCTTATCTATATATGTTCACTTATGACATGTTGCATCCGTACGCTCTGGTACGGCCAAATACACCAGGGGCTTAAGTACCCCAAAATATGGTGTGATAAGTCCGAACACTTTCACTAGTGCGGCACCCCGAACTTATAGCATTATATGCATCGGCTCCGAATCATGTCTTGAGTCAATAGTTGGGTTTGCCCGGCTCCCATGTTTTGGTACCTTACATTCCGTTAAATCAACTAAGGTAGCGCTGGGAGAACCACTGCGATTGTGCCCCGGTTGAGCTGGGTTAAGCACCTCAGTGGAGAAAGCTAAAACTGACCGTCATGATAGGGCGAGAGCCGGTCGCTGTTCGAGAGGTTTTCGAGTCCCTAAAGACTTATGCCGCTTAGAGCGAGGAGTCGGCTTTGTCCGGCCCAGGCGTGGATAGCGCCCCGAACTCGGTCTTCCGAATACTAGGGGCTTCGCCGAAATTTAAAATTATAGAATTCTATGGCTAAGTGAGAGTGTTCAAGCATTATAGTCCGGTTGCCTCATTCGTTGCGTTGAGCGCCTCCCTCGAAGGACCCAAGAATGGGAAAAAGACCGCTCAACTTTATCCCGAACACCCCAGCACTCGCGGCATGGGGGCAGAAGCCGACGACTCGCCATCTCTCAAATTTAATAAACGGCCGCACAGAAGGTAATATTTTAAATTCACAAGCGTTGCTTAGCGCATATGAACAAGTTTTCAGCGTACAGGATAACAAATGCGAGTTTACTCAAAAAATACATCTTTGGAGCATTCACCCGCTATAAGACGGGCACCCTTCAGGATGCTCTCACAATATATCTCGGGCTTGCGATACTCCCTGCCCGACGGTGGTCTATCCGTCACAAGCTTCTCAGCGTCCATCTTGCCCCAGTGCACTTTAGCACGGGCAAGGGCCCTACGGGCACCTTCGATGCAGACGGAGCGCTTGACGACTTCAATCCATGGACAGGCGTCCACCAGCCGCCTCACCAGCCCGAAGTAGCTCCCAGGCATGGCTTCCTTAGGCCACAGCCGAACTATGAGGCCCTTCATGGCCTGTTCGGCCAACTTATGGAGCTCGACCAGCTGCTTCAGCTGGTCGCTCAAGGGCACCGAGTGTCCGGCCTCAGCATACTGAGACCATAACACCTTCTCCATCGAGCTCCCCTCCTCGGCCCGATAGAATGCGGCAGCCTCGGACACACTGCAGGACAGATCTGCGAATGCTCCTGGAGAGCTCCGGATTCGGGTAAGTAACAAGTAATTCACTTTCACGTGCTTGCTTTGCATGAAGAATGCCTTACCCGCCGCTATCTTCTTCATTGCCTCAATTTCCTGGAGGGCTTTCTGGGCTTCGGCCTTAGCGGCTTTGGCGCTCTCAAGAGCCGAGGCGAGCTCGGACTCTCGAGTCTTTGAGTCACGCTCCAAACTCTCGTGTTTTTCCACGAGAGCCTGGAGCTCTTGCCGCACCTCCGCCACCCGCGCCTCCTGCTTCTCTCGCTCGGTGCGCTCCGCGGCCGCATTGCTTTCGGCCTTGGACACCGCCTCCTTCAGGGTCGCCACCTCGTTCGTGGCCCCTGCAATACTCACGTTATTCCTGTCATTTTTTGCAACCACATCTTTTATATACTTCCATAAGGTATTACTTACCTTCCTTGTCCTCGAGCTGCTTTTTGGCAAGGCCGAGCTCGTTCTCGGACCGCTCGAGGCTCTGCTTCAATGCATTGACCTCCGCAGTCAGTGCGGCAGAGGTCAGCAGCGCAGCCTGCATTCCCCATATTGACATACTTATGTTAGACTCCTGCGTACATCTTTTTAGATCCTCAGTTCGGCTTTTCTTTCCGAACACCAAACTGAGCATCAGGGGCTACTGTCTATGCGGTAATATTTTTACATATCTTAAATACATACCTTAAAGCCTGTTAGAAGGCTGGCACAGGCTTCAGTCAGCCCGCTCTTGGCGGACTGAACTTTCTGGATCACCACACTCATAACAGTGCGGTGCTCCTCGTCGATGGAGGCGCCGTTAAGCGCCTCCAGCAAATTATCAGGTGCCTCCGGTTGGACGGAGGTCACCCGTGTTGCAGGCTCGCCCTTCTTATGAAGGGGCCGCCTGTCGGACTTCGGAAACACTGAAGGTTTCAGTGCGGAGTCCGGCCCAGGGCCGGACTTAGGGCCCTTTGGGGTTTGATCCCCCTTGTGCCCAGAGTCCGGGAGGTTGCCTTGCGGCGCCTCCGGGACCCCCTCCTCCTGGCTGGGCCCCTTTTGGGACCCCACCTCGACGTCATCCGCAGCGCGAGGAGAGGAGGCGGACGGAAGTGAAGTGCTATTCACGTCCGACGAAGCTAGGGAGCCGCTCGTTGAAGTGTCGAGCCCGTCCTTGGGCGGGCTGCAGGGTTATATTCGGCGTTAGGAGATTCTGTGCGACAAATGAAACACCATGAGTTATTCTGGTATCCGGACACTTACAATTTCGCCAGGGGCTTAAGCCTCAGTGGCCACTCCTCTTCGTCGTCGTCAGCGTTGGTGGAGTAGTCCAGAGGAAGGGTCCTTCCCTTCTTAGACCCTCCGGCCTCCCTAGTTGGGGCGGCCTTCCTTTTCTTCTCTTCCCCCGCTGGGGGAGAAGCCTCTTTTTCCTCCTCCTCGTCTTCGCGGGATGAGTCCGCCTCGGAGTCATCGGACGATGAGTCCGATAACACCTGACGCCGGGAACTCTTTCGGGTTCCCGTGGCCTTCTTCTTGGCCTTCTTCTTTGGCACCATGTGAGGTGCTGGAACTAGCAGCCCTGTCAATCGGACGTCCGTTGGGTCTTCTGGCAAGGGAGCCGGACAGTCAACCTACCCGGACGTCTTTTGCTAGGCCTGTCAAAGGTAGGGGAGTTTAGATCCCGCATAGAGTCAAACTATGGAAAACAAGTGTCCTGTAAAGGGTAAAATAGCTTACCTCGCCGACTTGACGCTGCGAGCTGAATCTGCGATCTTCAGTAGCGGATGCGGGAGCCTCGGCGCCCTTGAACAGCACCTTCCAGGCATCTTCATAAATAGTGTCGAAGAGCCTGCTCAAGGTTTGGTGCTGTGCCAGATCAAACTCCCACAAGTTGAAGGCCCGTTGTTGGCACGGGAGGATCTGGCGGATGAGCATGACCTGGACTACGTTGACGAGCTTGAGCTTCTTGTTCACCAAAGTTTTGACGCAGGATTGGAGTCCGGTCAACTCTTCGGAATTACCCCATGTCACGCCCGTCTCTTTCCAAGAGGTGAGCCGTGTAGGGAAGCAAGATCGGAATTCGGGGGCCGCCACCCATTTAGGGTCACGCGGCTCGGTGATGTAGAACCACCCCGATTGCCACCCCTTTATGGTCTCCATGAAGGAGCCCTTGAGCCATAAGACGTTGAGCATCTTTCCCACCATGGCGCCTCGGCACTCCGCTTGGCGGCCTCCCACTACCTTCGGCTTGACATTGAAGGTCTTTAGCCATAAGCCAAAGTGGGTCTGGATGCAGAGGAAGGCCTCGCACACGATGATGAACGCTGAGATGTTGAGGACGAAATTCGGGGCCAGATCGTGGAAATCTAGGCCGTAGTAGAACATGAGCCCCCGGACAAATGGGTGAAGTGGAAAACCTAGTCCGCGGAGGAAGTGGGTGAGGAACACCACCCTCTCATGGGGCCCGGGGGTGGGGATGAGCTGCCCCTTGTCGGGGAGCCGATGCGCGATGTCGCTGGACAAGTATCCGGCCTTCCGCAGCCTCTTGATGTGCCCCTCCGTGACGGAGGAGGCCATCCACTTGCCTCCCGCTTCGGACATGGCTGGGGAAGGTTGAGGCGAGATGTGCAGACTTGGGCGCTGGAGCTCAAGTGCGCGGAAATGGATAAGCAAAGGAGGAAGAAGGCGTAGGTAAAAAGGCGTATCCTTATCCCCTTATATGGACGGACGAAGCTATGCGTCCCCACCAGCCTGGTAAAACTCGCTTATCTCCCAAGCGTCGTAATGAATGGCGCGGTTGGGTTACCCACGCCCGTATTGATGAGAATCCCGGAATAAGGGGACACGATCTCTGCTTTGACAAGACGTGCCAAGGAAACCACCTCGGTAAACGCGCTGAGGAGGGACAGTAAAAACGATTCGAATAAAGGCTTGGCCGTGGTGTGATGTCACACCACGGAATACGTCAGCAGATTGAATTTGTGTAAATATTATTCTCTCTACGGTGGTATGTGGAACTTATTTTGCAGAGCCGGACACTATCCTTGTGTTCAAAATCTTCTATGAAGTATTCGGAGGAGGAACCCGCCTTGCAATGCCGAAGACAATATGCGCGCCGGACTCGTCGTCATTGAAGCCTGGTTCAGGGGCTACTGAGGGAGTCCTGGATTAGGGGGTGTCCGGATGGCCGGACTATAGCCTTTGGCCGGACTCCTGGACTATGAAGATACAAGATTGAAGACTTCGTCCCGTGTCCGGATGGGACTTTCCTTGGCATGGAAGGCAAGCTTGGCGATACGGATATGTAGATCTCCTACCATTGTAACCGACTCTGTGTAACCCTAACCCTCTTCGGTGCCTATATAAACCGGAGGTTTTAGTCCATAGGACGAACAACAATCATACCATAGGCTAGCTTCTAGGGTTTAGCCACTCTGATCTCATGGTAGATCTACTCTTGTACCACCCATATCATCAATATCAATCAAGCAGGAGTAGGGTTTTACCTCCATCGAGAGGGCCCAAACCTGGGTAAAAACATCATGTCCCTTGTCTCCTGTTACCATCCACCTAGATGCACAGTTCGGGACCCCCTACCCGAGATCCGCCGCTTTTGACACTGACATGTAGGCTCTAGTACCTCCTCCTCGAATTGAGGTAACAACCTGCGCTTCGGGTAACTTTTGGTTGGGCGCTCGAGTCCGTATTCCTCGGCTGCCAGGACCTCAGTCCATCTATCGATTAGCAGATCTTGATCAGCTTGAAGCTGCTGCTGCTTTTTCTTCAGGCTTTTTGCAGTGGCTATAAGCCGGCACTTGAAGCGCTCCTGCTCGACGGGATCCTCAGGCACGATGAATTCTTCATCGCCGAGGCTCACCTTGTCTGCGAAGAGAGGCATGTAATTGTCGTCCTCCGAGTCTCCATCCATTGCCCGTCCATCAGGGTTAGCTTGCCCATCCTCCCATCCGGCTTGCTCGAAGCTTGGCTCGGAGGGATTGTTTTCGTCTTCGGCATCATTCGGAGTGCGATTGTCTCTTGTGCCGGTATCACTATTCTTTCTATTGCGGGGCTTAGAGCGGCGCCGCTGATGCCGGCGCTTAGATTGATTCTCAAGGGGATTATCCTCTATTGCCTCATCGCCATTGCTTTCTTTGGGTGTGTCCACCATATTTATATCATATGATGAGGCGGTGGTTCGTGTTCTTCTCCGGCATCGTCGTCCATACCGTTGATGTCTTCGGAGTCGAAATCAAGCATGTCGGTTAAGTCGTCGACAGTGGCTATTAAGTGGGTGGTGGGTGCGTAACGAATTTCTTCATCGTCCGCTTCCCACTTAAGCCGGACATAGTTCGGCCAAGAGTCTCCTGACAGGGAGAGAGATTTTAACGAGTTTAGCATGTCGCCCAAGGGCGAGTGCTGAAAGATATCCGTGGAGCTAAACTCCATGGTCGTTGCCCAGTCGGATCCGACGGGCACGGATGCTCGCGGTTCGGAGCCCCTAGTCGGAGACAAGTCCGGGGGTCCAAAGACACATGCCTCATTGGAGGCATAGTCTGTGTTCGGCTCTATCGCCACCGAGTGGGCGGCCTCTGTGGCGGGGTCCATCTGCCCGTTCTCGGGTGGCACGATCTGCTCCGGATTTAGAGACGGGGCAGCTGCAGGTGTGATCTCTTGAACACCGTCCGTTGGCAGATCTAAGTCATGCTCATCGTGGTTGTACGACACACCTGTCATGGGCTCAAATCCGTCGAAGATCAAGTCTCCGCGGATGTCGGCAGTGTAGTTCAGGCTTCCAAACCTGGCCTGATGGCCAGGGGCGTAGCTATCGAACTGCTCCAGATGGCCAAGCGAGTTGGCCCGCTGTGCGAAGCCGCCGAATACGAAGATCTGTCCGGGGAGAAAAACCTCACCCTGGATCGCATCGTTGTGGATGATTGAAGGAGCCATCAAGCCTTGTCGTGACGACACAGTGGAGCTCTTAATGAAAGCACCAATGTCGGTGTCAAAACCGGCGGATCTTGGGTAGGGGGTCCCGAACTGTGTGTCTAAGGATAATGGTAAGAGGAGGCGAGGGACACAATGTTTACCCAGGTTCGGGCCCTCTCTATGGAGGTAATACCCTACTTCCTGCTTGATTGATCTTGATGATATGAGTATTACAAGAGTTGACCTACCATGAGATCGTAGAGGCTAAACCCTAGAAGCTAGCCTATGATTATGATTTTTCTTGTCCTACGGACTAAACCCTCCAGTTTATATAGACATGGAGGGGGCTAGGGTTACATAGAGTCGGTTACAGAGAAGGAAATCTACATATCCGAATTGCCAAGCTTGCCTTCCACGCAAAGGAGAGTCCCACCTAGACACGGCACGAAGTCTTCAATCTTGTATCTTTGTAGTCCAACAGTCTGGCACAAGTACATAGTCCGGATGTCCGAGGACCCCCTAATCCAGGACTCCCTCACTACTCCCTCCTCATCGTAGTGGCCGTCGGGATGATGAAGATGGCCACCGGAGATGATTCCCCCCTCCGGCAGGGTGCGGAAATAAGGTCCCGATTAGTTTTCGGCGGCTACAGACGCTTGCGGCGGCGGAACTTCCGATCTAAGGCTACCCCTAAGGGTTTTGGAATATTTGGGATTTTAAAGGGTAAAGAAGGGGTGCGGGAGGCCACCGAGGTGAACACAACCAACCTGGGCGCGTCTCGGGGGGGCCAGGCGCGTCCTGGTGGGTTGTGCCCCCCTCGGGGCACCCCCAGGTGCTGCTCTGGCCCATCTTGGTTGTTCTAGTCCATCAAAAATCCTCCAGGAGTTACACGGTGTTTGGACTTCGTTTGATATTGATTTCCTATGATGTAAAAAACAAGCTAAAAACAGCAACTGGCATTGGGCACTGGGTCAATAGGTTAGTCCCAAAAATGATATAAAGTTGCTATAAAATGATTGTAAAACATCCAAGAATGATAATATATTAGTGTGAATACTTCATAAATTATAGATACATTGGAATCGTATCAGTATGCCATAAAGAGTGATAAATCTTCTATGCTTTTGGATCATTAAAAGAATACTTTATGTGATTTTTATATGGATGAATCTATTCATGATGCTACTGAAAATTATTATGACACAGGAACTTATGATTTATGATGCTTTTGTTATGTTTCAACTTTTATCTTTTATGCGAGCATCATTGAAATCATCATGCCTAGCTAAAAGGCATTAAAGAAAAGCGCTTGTTGGGAGACAACCCAACACTTTTATCTACTATTTTTGTGTGTTCACATTATTATGCTACTGTAGTAATCCTGTTTTATTGTTTTTGTTTCAATAAAGTGCCAAGCAAAGACTTTGGTATGATGTTGGGTGATAGTTGATTTGATCCTGCTAAAAAACAGAACCTTTTGCGCTCACAAAATAGCTCTCATTTTTAACATAAGAGTGCTTTTGAGTTGATTCTTTTTGCAGAAGATTAATATACAAATTTCTCACGTGGTCATAATTTTTGGAGTAGCAGAAGTATGGTTTGAGTACAGATTACTACAGACTGTTCTGTTTTTCACAAAATCTGTTTTCAATGCATAATTTGCTTGTTTCCTAGTTTCTATGGCTTATATTGCTCAATATAAATTGTAGAAATGATATGATACAGTAGGCATTGTGTGGAAACAATTACGAATCTTGTCTTTAACAGTATCAAAAGTGAAATGGTTTGCTCTTTATCATACTAACCTATCTCACAAGGTTCGGTTAAGTTTTGTGTGATTGAAGTCTTCAAGTTTTGGGTGAGATGTCAGTATGAGAAGAATAAGGAGTGAAAAGAACCTAATCTTGGGGATTCACAAGGCACCCCCAAGGTAATATTCAAGGAAGATCCAAGCAACTAAGCTTGGGGATGCCCCGGAAGGAATCCCCTCTTTCGTCTCCAACATTATCGGTAACCTTATTTGGAGCCATGTTCTCATTCGTCACATGATATGAATTTTACTTGGAGCATCATTTTATTTTGTTAGGGTTTGCTTGCTGTTATTTAGAATAATGTTTTTCATCTTTTATTTCAATAAAGGTGGCAATGATAGCCTTTGCCATGCTTATTTTGCAACTATACATGTTGCTGTTTGAAAACAGAAAGTTTATCAATGTTGAAAACATTCCCTAGAAAAGTCAGAATATTATAAAATGTTGAAACTTTTTGAAAAATAAGCTATGAAAATTTTTCTGAAGCATAGTATTTCTTTCAGAATTTTTGGAGTTAGGGAAGTATGATCAATATTGCATTCTTTACAGACTGTACTGTTTTGGCATATTGCTGTTATGTTCGCATTGTTTGCATATGTTTGCTTGTTTAATGATTCTATTTGAGTATAGGAGTATAAAATATGCAGATGAGTTTAGTATGCAATGTGAATAACAATTTTAGTCATTTGCTACAGTAGAGAATGATAAGATTTTTGCATTGGTTTATACTAACTTATCTCACGAGTTCTTGTTGAGTTTTGTGTGGATGAAGTTTTTGAGATTTAGGGAAACCGTGGTATAAGAGGAATTAAGGACACACAAAAGATCAAGCTTGGGGATTCCCAAGGCATCCCAAGATAATATTCCAAGAAGTCTCAAGCATCTAAGCTTGGGGATGCCCCGGTAGGCATCCCACCTTTCTTCTTCAACAATTATCGGTTAGTATCGGTTGAGCCTATGTTTGTGCTTCCTCACATGAGTTGTGCTATTCTTAGAATGTCATTTTATTTTCATTTTGCTTGCTTTTTTAATAAAATACTTAGACCTGAAAGGTTTTTAATAAAATAGAGTCCTCAAATAGTTGCCAGGGAGGCTAGGTAAGCGGCATTCACATCCCGTCAACGAAGCTCTTTTCTATGGAATTGCTCTAGCGCTTCACTTATATATTTTTAAGCATGGTGTGCTTTAGTATTTTTGAAGAAATTCTCTCTTGCTTCACTTAAATTAATTTTAGAGAAATAAATATTATGCTCATGATCTTCATTTATATCTTTTTGGAGTAGCTTGTCATTTACTCTTGTGCTTCACTTATATCCTATGAGTAAATTGTTGAATGAGTTGAATATCATGAAGTTGAAATTACATTTTCATATCATGCCTAGTAGTGTCTTCACATTGGGTTTAGAATGTGAACGCTTTTGAAGCTTTACAATCACAATATTAGTCATACAAGCAATTCACGAATAATTAGTATAAGAAGAGAACTTTCACATGCAAATACACTATCTTGGAAATCTTTTGTGATTGTGAGCCCCCATCAAAATATTATATGCCAAAAGTGTTGACGTTGGACAAGGAAGACAACATAATGATTTATGTTTGTTCATATTCACATAGAAGTTATATTGTCATAGATCCTTCAACATGTGGTGCTTGCCCCCTATCCTTGCTAGCCAAAAATTCTGCACCAAGTAGAGATACTACTTGTGCATCCAAAAACCCTTAAACCCAAATCTTATTTTGAGAGTCCACCATACCTACCTATGGATTGAGCAAGATCCTTCAAGTAAGTTGTCATCGGTGCAATAAGGCAATAAAAATTGCTTCTAAGAGTGTTAGATCATTTAGTGTAAGAGAAAATTGAGAATTGTATGAACTTGTGATGGCAAAGAATAAAAGCGACATAGTACATAATAAAGGTTGCTATCATAAGGGGCAATATAATGTGACGTTCTTTTGCACTAAGGGGTTGAGCGTACAAACAAATAAGCGCATAACAACCTTTGCTTCCCTCTACGAAGGGCCTATCTTTTACTTTTCAGTATTTACTTTTATGCAAAGACTCAAAGTTTTTCTCTTTGTTCATTTTTATTTTTCTCTTTTGGGAAGCATTATGTGGTGGGAAAGATGTAGGCACATATATCAAGTTGGATATGGGTAGCATGAGTTATTATTGTTGACATCACCCTTGAGGTGAATACGTTGGGAGGCGAAATGATAAGCCCCTATCTTTCTATGTGTCCGGTTGAAACGTTTTGCTCATGGGTACGAGGTGAGTGTTAGCAATCATACAAGACTATATGATGGTTGAGTATGTGGAGATCTTACTTAGACTTTGTGAAATAAGTTGAATTGCAATTGCTTGGTGATTGAGAACATAGGTCGGTGAGTTTCAAGAGAATTCATCATTTGAACCTTAACATGTGAATTGGTTGCTACTATAACATGAGAAGTTTTATAAGAAACAATTGTTGTCATGATGCTAGGAAAAGTGATTGAAATTGACATTGATAAAACTTGTGCACTTTGCTAGCATTCACATTTCAGAAATTATTTCTTTTATCATTTACCTACTCGAGGACGAGTAGGAATTAAGCTTGGGGATGCTAATACGTCTCCAACGTATCTATAATTTATGAAGTATTCACGCCAAGTTTACAATAATTATATATGGTTTTGGTATGATTGGTATGGAACTAACCCGGACTCGCACTATTTTCAGCAGAACTACTGTGGTGGTGTTTTTTGTGCAGAAATGAAAGTTCTCCAAACTCCCGAAACTTTTTGTGGATTTTTTATGGAACAAAAGAGAACCATTAGGCCAGAGCAGCACCTGGTGGGTTGTGTCCTCCTCGGTGGCCTCCCGTACCCCTTCTTTGCCCTATAAATTCCGAAATATTCTGAAAACCCTCAAGGATACCGTAGATCAGAAGTTCCGCCGCCGCAAGTCTCTGTAGGCATGAAAAACCAATCGGGAGCCTGTTCCGGCACCCTGACGGAGGGGGAGATCATCACCGGTGGCCATCTTCATCATCCTGGTGGCCACCTCGATGAGGAGGGAGTAGTCCACCCTTGGGGCTGAGGGTTTGTACCAGTAGCTATGTGTTTAATCTCTCTCTCTCTCTCATGTTCTTCAGATGTCACAATCTTGATGTATCGCGGGCTTTGTTAATATAGTCGGATCATATGGTGTTTTCCCCTCTCTATCTTGTGATGAATTGAGTTTTTCCTTTGAGATTTTGTTTTATCGGATTGAATACTTTTATGGATTTAAGAGCACTTGATATATGTCTTGCAAATGAATACTCATGGTGACAATGGGGTATCGTATTGACCCACTTGATATATGTTTTGGCACTCAACTCGCGGATTCCCGAGGTGACATTGGGGTAATCTATGCATATGGGTTGATGCATGTTCTCGTCTTTGTTTCCCCAGTAGAAATCATGGGGCACTCTTTGAGGTTCTTTCTATTGGATTGAGTATGATGAATCTGAAATTGTTTGATGCATATTGTATAATTAACGCACAAGTACTCACGGTGACATTGTGGTATCTAGGTGACATTAGAGTTGGTTGATATGTATCATATGGTGTTATTTTAGTACGAACTCTTGATTAGATCAATCGGAAAGAATAGCTTTATATTATTTTAGTATGAACTCTAGGATAGATTGATCGGAAAGAATAGCTTTGAGGTGGTTTCGTACCCTACAAACAATTTCTTCTTATGTTCTCCGCTAGATAAGAACTTTGGAGTGATTCTTCATTGTACATTGAGGGATAGTTATGTGATCCAATTATATTAGCATTGTTGAGAGATTGCACTAGCGAATGTATGGACCTTAGGCCTCATTTTCCATTATTGCAATACCGTTTGTGCTCCATTTTACCATTTACTACCTTGCTGTTTTTTATTGTTCGCACTACAAAAAGTCATATCTACTATTCATACTACACTTTTATCACCATCTCTTCGCCGAACTAGTGCACCTATACAATTTGCTATTGTATTGAGTGTTTTGGGGACACAAGAGATTTCTTGTATTTGATTGCAGGGTTGCTTGAGAGAGACTATCTTCATCCTATGCCTCCCATGGATTGGTAAACCTTAGGTCATCCACTTGAGGGAAAATTGCTACTATCCTACAAAACTCTACGCTTGGAGGCCCAAAATGTGTCTACAATAATAAAGTTGCATAGTAGACCTCACTGTGGGTTATGGGCCCACCATGTGGGTTAAAATTAGAAAGGGTGCCGATATTTTGCATGGTCATGATAGCAAGGCATGTCAAAGGATGACCTGTTAGTTATGTCAGCAACAACAATGATATCAAGGGCGAGGGACGGAGAGAACCATTTTCCTGCTCGTTAAACGAGGCAGACCAATAGGCAAAGTTCTCGTCCAATGGTGGTTACGAGAACATCATGAACAATAGTAACAGTGCCTTACTGACAGAGTTGTACTCCGAGGTGTTTACGTAAGCATGAAATTTTCACTTCTCAGATAAGTTGGATTACAAGGAAGTTTAAACAAAACAATGGAAAGGAAAATGTGTTTATACCCGTGTATCAAGAGTATATCTTTCCCAAGAAAAAGGCGCATGATTGGACTCCGAGTATGTACCATTTGGACAAGGGGCAAAGAATTTATGGGGTTTACCCATTCAACGGTGCTAGGATAGTCGATCAAGAAAAATTTAGTGTTGGACTTCAAATGTTCTTATTGATGATCGGAGTACCACAGACATGCTTCGAGAATAAGTCCTACAGTTTCCTCATGGAAGAATGGTTAAGCTTACGGGGCAATATACTATAACAATAGGTCCTCTAGCCAGGTGTGCTAGGAATGACATCACCTTACCAGGTCATATAAAGACCAATTTTATAACTCTTGGAAGTATGTTCCAACCATCATATCTGGCCGAGATTCAGATCTGGTTGGTGTCAGGATACCTCAGACTCAGGATGCCTGAGAAGAAAAGGTGCAACATAAATTGACGACATGACATTGTAAGATTCTCGAGAAATGAACTATGGAAGCGAGTTTCGAAATAAGAGTTCATCTTGAAGCCAAGGAGAGGGTGAGGAGGTGGCTGATGGACTCAACGAAAATTCATCAAGATTTTCAGAAGATGGATTTCAAAAATTATGTGAACAAGGAGATAATATTTGTCAGATCAAATGATATAATGAGGTATGCTCGAGGAAAACATACTCGATTATACATTGGTTGATAGGTGCGCCTGAAATATGGGCATAGGTAGTCTGATCAATTGTTAGAATGGTGATTCAATAATCAATAGGCAAAGAACGAACTGTCAATCATTAACTTCAAAGCAATAGGGTTGCTAGAAGTGCAGAATCCAAACAACACCGTTCACCTATTGGTATCCCGGTTAGAATCAGCACGGTGACCAAGAGAGAATGGTGATGGTGAGAAGTATCACTATACCAAGAATTCTTAAGAGGTGGAGCAATCCTCACAACATTCTTGATATATAAGACATTAATACTACAAGGTAGAACATAACCTAATCTAGATAGCAAGGAAATCAAGGTACAACACAAAACATGAACAAGTTTGTGTTGGGGGAAGGCAAGAATGTTGTCAATGATAACACAATTCATCAAGGGGCAAGGATGTTATTTCCCATCATGAATTCGATTGATATCCTAGAAGAGCTCAGGATGTTGATGATGATCAAGACATAATTGTCGAGAGATTTCATGAAGGTGTAATCGACCGGTGATGACATCTAGTCAAAGGAAAGATGAAGCAAAAGGTTATTGGAACCACAGGTACGTCACAAACTCGGAATCAATCTTGTTGTTTGAGGCAAAATGATATGACGAGGAAATTTGACGTAAGCTTAGCTCATCATCGAAAATTGTGCTCCGGGAAGAAGGACCAGGTAGCACAGTTAAAAAAAGTTGCATGATAATGATATAGCCGATTAGGCTAGGAATGACTTGAAGGATTAATAAACTCATAAGCAACAAAGATTACTTAAGAGTACTTGAATCAGAGTGCGGAATTGATTCACTTATCGGTGTCCTTGAGTGTCTAACATCTCAAAACCCGGGGAAAATTGGAATCGGTGAGAAATAATACTTGAAGAAGAACTCATAAGAAGTAATATGGTCCTGTGATATTATCGAGATACCACGGGGTAATACTCGAAGGTAGATCATAATAGAGGTTGGATGGGTGCATTGATCTGTAGAGGATAAGTTGTTTAACTTGTCGGAGAAATTGAATCAAAGGGAAGCAATATGGTCAGAACCACATTTGTAAATAATCAAACCACAGATACAAGAAGAACTGATAACAAGGGGGTAACTATTTTACGAGAAGCTTCCATGATAAGATCTGCATCGTGTCCATGGGCATGAACGCAAAGTTCATGGTCGACTCCCAGTTCTTCAATGTATAACCTTACATTCACTTCTCGTTTTGAAAAAGTTGTATGGTAGGAAATTATTTGGTAAAACACCAGAAGGGTATGACTTGTGAAAAATTTCGGATTCATTCGGTTCTAGGGAAGGTATAGGTCCAGCCCATTGGGGCATCTTAGAAACATATACCTCAAGCTTTAGGAGTAAATATCACCATCTCGAAAGTAGAGCATGGCTAGCCAAATTGGAGGATAGGATTTACTAATGGAATTATGTATCAGGGAAAGAACTTCTTGAGGTTTTTGTATACAAAGGACATTGTCGGATGATAATTCATCAAAGGATCTAACAGTCCATATAACGGAGCTGATGTAAGCATCGGCAGACAACCAGAGGAAGAAACAATGCAAAGACATTGGATTATAGAAGCAATCGGCTAATTCAAAGCTCAAATGAGAAGGAATTATGATTTCCAAATCAAGGGATCATGAGTAAGGGTTCTGATTAAGGATGGATAATTCGAGTAGGCTTAGGGGAATAATCGATGACAATTTGATTGGTTGAGATCTAGCTCATGTTTAAAATGACGTCTGAGCCGAAAGGACAAATTCTAGGATCTGATTGAGGATTGCGAGCATTCACAAAATATAGAATCAACCATCTCAAAATGATAGTGACAATGGATGTCAATGAATATTTCTAGGCATTTGGAATTAACCATAATGCATGCAGACAAGACTTTCAAGAGCCATGGACAACTAGGAATGATCAAATCCTCGATAAGCGGGAGGAAGTATCAAAAGGGGTATTCATGTGGCAAGAACTGCAAGGCAGCAAGCTCAAAGGATTCTCAAAATAATAGAGAGAATTTCAGGGTATCTTGTAATAACAAGATCAACTGGGAATAAAACTAAGAACGACATGTGTATGTATTTATCCATAGAGATATTTTGGTGGTAGGGAATTGCAAAAGCAATGGGCACAAAGTCTCGAGAAAACATCAGAGAGTATCTTCAGAATACTTCGGTGCACCAAGTAATCATCTGGAGTGGGGGGTTCTCCATGAGGAGGTAATTACGAGAACCTAGAGTTAGAGTTAGCAAAATCATTTAACCCGAAAATAGGAGAGATCAGAGTCCTAGAGTATAGACAAGGAATAAAAGATCCTAATACCACCCAATGGCGACGTGGGTTCATAGGCCGTACAACCATGTTAGTAAAAGTTTTGCAATGTCCAGACTCAACTTCGGCCAAGGAGTTTGGAAGGGGGATTCCTACAGGCAGTCGGCTCTGATACCAACTTGTGACGCCCCCTGTCGGTGTCAAAACCGGCGGATCTCGGGTAGGGGGTCCCGAACTGTGCGTCAAGGCGGATGGTAACAGGAGACAAGGGACACGATGTTTTTACCCAGGTTCGGGCCCTCTCGATGGAGGTAAAACCTACTCCTGCTTGATTGATATTGATGATATGGGTAGTACAAGAGTGGATCTACCACGAGATCAAGGAGGCTAAACCCTAGAAGCTAGCCTATGGTATGATTGTTGTAATGGTTGTTCGTCCTACGGACTAAAACCCTCCGGTTTATATAGACACCAAAGAGGGCTAGGGTTACACAGAGTCGGTTACAATGGTAGGAGATCTACATATCCGTATCGCCAAGCTTGCCTTCCACGCCAAGGAAAGTCCCATCCGGACACGGGACGAAGTCTTCAATCTTGTATCTTCATAGTCTTGGAGTCCGGCTGACGATGATAGTCCGGCTATCCGGACACCCCCTAGTCCAGGACTCTCTCAGTAGCCCCTGAACTAGGCTTCAATGACGATGAGTCCGGCGCGCATATTGTTCGGTATTGCAAGGCGGGTTCCTCCTCCGAATAATTCATAGAAGATTGTGAACACCAGGATAGTGTCCGGCTCTGCAAAATAAATTCCACATTCCACCGTAGAGAGAATAATATGTACACAAGTTCAATCTGCTGACGTATTTTGTGGCATGACGTCACACCACTACCAAGCCTTTACTTGAGTCGTTTTTTATTATACCCCCCAGCGCATTTAGCGAAGCGGTTTCCTTGGCACGTCTTGTCGAAGCAGAGATCGTGTTCCCCTTATTCCAGGATTCTCATCAATACGGACGTGGGTAACCCAACCGCGCCCGTCGCCACGCCCCCTCTATCGAAGGCGAGTCCCGAACGGTCACGGAGACGGCTCTCGGTATTCTCCCTCTTTATAATGGGACCAAGGCTCGTTTCTTTTCTTCAATCCTCCATCGAATCTTCTCCTTGCTCCAAGTTCCAACACCCAGAGCCCCAGATTCGAGCGCTTCGGACCTTCAACAATCTCCAGCTCCGACCTTCAGGGCCGGTGGATGCCCTTCTCCGTCACGGAGGAGGACGTGCTAAAGCTGCGAGAGGCCAAGTACCTATCTTATGAGATTTTGCACAGGTTGCCCGCCGAAGGGCAGGCCATCCCCACCCCCGAGCCTGGCGAGTACGTCGTTTTTGTATCCCACCTCCGTTGGGGTTTAGGCTTCCCGATGGATCCTTTTGTGAGAGGGCTCATGTTTTACTATGGGTTGGAATTCCACGACTTGGCTCCGGAGTCCATCCTCCATATTTCCGCATTTATTGTCGTCTGCGAAGCCTTCCTCCGCGTCACCCCCCACTTCGGCCTGTGGCTGAAGACCTTCAATGTGGAGCCGAAGATGATCGAGGGGTGTCAAGCAGAGTTCAGCGGGGCGGCCGTAAGCAGGAGGGCCGATGCCCCGTGGCCCGAGGGCTCCTTCCAAGAGGAGCTCGGCTTGTGGCAGCAGGAGTGGTTCTATATTACCGCTCCGAAGGGCAGCAGGCAGAAGTCGTCGCCCTTATTCTGCTCGGGACCTCCACGGCGGTTGATGTCGTGGGTCAACCAAGGGCTCAACTGGGGGCCGTCCAAGGACGTGCCCTTACCGCAAGGCCGGATTCGAGACCTCCAAGCGAGGGAGATCGATCTGGTTGTGGTAATGCAGGTCATGCTGATTAGGCATCTCCTTCCCTGCAAACGCCGCTCTCTCCGGCTGTGGGAGTTTCATCTGCAGGGACCACAGATTCTTCAACACTTCATGGGTATGACACCCGTGGATATGTACAAATTATTCTTCGGATCACGAGAGGCGTGTCCGGATTTGACCGAGGACGCCGGCCTAAGCTGCAATCGCCCGGATACACAAGTAAGTAGCTCCGAGTCCGGACATACCGTTTGTTTGCCTTTCTATGATTCGCCCCGATTTCCTTCTAAACACGAGTGGATAGCGCAAGCAAAACTGATACGGTGTCCGGCCCCCCTCCCAGAGACCGTGCCGGATCCCGTGCTGGTCAGGATGTTGGAGGTTGCGCCTTCAGAGGAAGGCAAAGGGGAAAATAGAGGAGCTACCGCCTCGCCCAAGGAGGCTCTTGAAAGAGGGGGGATCGAGAATCCCTCCCTCCAAGGGGAGAAGAGGACCACCTCCGAGGACCCGGGGGCCAAAGCCCCTAAGCGGGGGAAGAAATCTTCGCTAGAGGGTCCTGCGTCCGGGGAGGCCCCGGCCGCAGAGTCTCCCCTAAAGAATCAGCCCTCCAGCGAGTCGTAAGTAGAAAAAAGGGAGTTTGGTAATAAGAGACATCCCTATTTGTGCTTTTGAGGATAACCGAAGTTTTTACCTTGTAGTTTGGATCTCCGACCTTCTTAGATGAGCTCGTCTTCGGGGGACCTTCGTCCGGAGATGGTGGAGAGCGAGACGCCTCCGTCCGCTGCGCCGTCGGATAGGGCGGACGAGCCTGAAGTGTCATCACGGAGGGTATCCCCGAGCCCGGCAGAGCCGAAGAGTTCGGCGCCGACTAGAGTTCGGCCGGGGGAGCTGAAGGATCTACTTGAGAGGGCGTCCATCTCAGAAGATCACCATGCATTGATGAGTATGGTGATTGGAAGTATTTCGTCTCAGGAAAGCGGATTGCATAATGCCGTCAGGAGTTTGCTGGCGGGGTTTGAGGTACGTAAAAACGACACACCTTTTTTGACAGTTTTGCACATAAAAGTGCGCCCTGTATAGATAGTAGCCCCTGAGACTCGGTAGGCTGTCGAAAGCGATAGCATGCCGAGGATCAAAATCGCATGTTTCAATTTTCACCGTTCCTATGCAGGTGGCGGATCGTCCGGGGGCCAGCCGGACTGATAGGGTTGCTGAATTAAAGCGGCAACTTGACGTTGCGGATGCGGACATCGCGCTAGTCAACAAGCGACTTGACGAATCGCAAGGTAAGTTTTTTCTCCGTGGTCACCTAGTAAGGGAGCTGAAGCCCACCTCTTATAATATTTGTGCTTGATGCAGATGGTGCTGCTGCTGTGGAGAGCCTTCGGGTCGAACTTGCTCAAGCCAAGGAGCAAGCCAGAAGGAGTAATGCGGTGGCGTCAAGGGCGGCCGAGGAGTTAGAAGCCGAAAGGGCTGCGCACTGCCGAAGCAGGGAGGAGATGGCCGAAATGGCCGTGAAGTTAAAAGATGCTACCGACCGCAATGAGGCTCTTGAAAAGGAGCGCCTAGAGGGGCGAGAAGACCTGGGGAAGGCCACCGCCGAAGCCAAGGATGCCCGTTCTGCAATGCGGGCTATAAAGGAAGAGCTTCGCCAGGCCGGAGACATTGTGGCTGGCAAGCCTTTTCTGCTGCACCGAAGGTTTACAGATCCAAAGTATGCTCAGCTTGGCCAGCTGTGGGGTCCGGAGGATCCTTATATGGACTTAGTAGCGAGTGCGGCGGATGCCGTTGTGCACTTCCAAAGCCAGAAGGATCACAAGACGGAAGAGCTGTTTTGGTCTCAATTCCATAGTCCGGAGCATTCACTTCCGCTGACCGACCGATTGGCCGAGTGGGCTGAGCTGAATAGATTGTCCGGGCTTGCCATGACAGATATCGTGACTCATGTCTGGCCGGATAGGCCCAAGCCGAAGAGCTATTTTGGCTTATTGCAGCAATTTCTTGGGGCGGTGCCGCATATCAAGGCAATGAAGCGGTCGGCCTGCATAAAGGGTGCACGGATGGCACTCGCCCGTGTGAAGACACATTGGACAGAGATGGATGCCACCGCTGTTGCGATCCAGGGTTCGGACGAGAGTCGGTTACCCGCCGAGCACTATTTTGGGGAAGTTCTATGTGGTGCTCGTGTAATAGTCATAGTGCTAAAAAAATGTCACGTTCAAATGAACGTTTTATTTTGTAAAACAATGTTTATGATGTAGGCGCTTTTTATACTTGTGCGTTCAAGTATTGAAATATCTCCTATGCGGCCGTTTATGTATACGTGTGTATAACCTGAAAGATGGCAGTCGTCGGCTTCAGCCCCCACGCACAAGGTGCGGGGGTGTTCACAAAAATAGCGCATTTTCACACTTAATCCGACGTCTCGGTCCTATGAAGGAGGTGGTAGCGTAGCAAACAAGGCAACCGGACTATAATGCTTTATCACTTTCACTTAGCCATGGGAGTTCGAGGGTGGGGCTACGATATAGCCCCTGGGGGCACCGCGCTCTCCGAATTCGGGGAGCGTATGTGCCTGACCGGGAAACGGTCCTTCGTCAAAGTGGAGGAATTCTAAACATTCCAGTGGTCGATCGAGTGGTTGACCAGACTCTCGCTGTATCATGACAGTCAGTTTTCGGCTTTCTCTACTGAGGTGCTCGCCCAGCCGAACTGGGGCACAATCACAGTAGTTCTCCTGGTGCCGCGTTAGCCGATGATAAGGAACGTAAGGCAGCAAAACATAGGAGCCGGGCAAACCCAACATTTGACCAAAGACATGATTCGGAGCTGATGCATATAAAGCCTAACTCGAGACGCCGAACACTCCCTAAGGTGTTCGGTCTTTATAATAGCGGGCAGAACAATGCCCTAAGCCCCTAGTGTCCAAGTACGGGCGAGGTCATCTAAAGCGGCCGATGCCAAAACGTCAGTCTCCTCTCTGGTTATAATGAAAAACCACGGGATTATAGCAACAAGAGACAGTAAAAAAGGTTTACGCAGGGTCTTAATCTGAAAAGAATCCTTGAAATGGGTCCCTACTGCACGTATGCGCCCGTGTCTCCGTTGTGCCGTATCCTGGACGGGTGTGCACGTTGTTCATCTGTAAAAAGAGAGGAACTTAGTTTGAAAAGAAACCGTGCGAAAAGTGCATAAAAAATTGAAATATTAATAAATTAATAAAGCCGAGCCTATATTAGCTCATTATTTCTTATATGCACAGCCCCTTGTGAAGGGGTGTGCGGCTAGGGAGCCCCTAGCTTATTTATGCCGGACTCGTCTAGCCGTGTCCGGGGTCTTTGAATGACCCTTTTAATGAAATGATGCCACGTGGACCGGGCATTTTAAGTGTAAGAGACACGTAATGTGGTATTGCGTTAAAGCGGACAAAAGCTTCACGTCCCAATAGTGCTTGATAGCTACTTTTGAATGGGGCGACATGAAAGATTAGCTTTGCGCGTCGGAAGTTGTCGGGTGACCCGAACACAACTTCTAGTAATAAGGAGCCTGTGCACTTGGCGTAAGGGCCTGGCGCCACTCCTTTGAAGGAAGTGCGGCTATGTCGAATTTTAGTAAGGTCTATCCCCAACTTGCGGATTGTGTCCGGATATAGCAGGTTTAAATCGCTGCCGCCGTCCATCAGGACTTGTGTAAATTGCAGTCCGTCGATTATAGGATCCAATATCAGAGCAGTCCGTCCTGCGTTTCCAATACTTCTGGAATAATCCAGGTGGTCAAAAGTGATTGGTTTTGACATCCAATCTCGAGGTTCCGTTGGGGTGGACCGTGCGACACCTATCTTAGCGGGTGCCGCATTGTTTTTTCGTATTATCACATGAAGTGAGTTTACTGCTTTGACTTCTTGTGGGAAAGTCTTTTGTCTTCCGGTGCTCTGCTGGTGGGGTTCGTCATCGTCCTCGCTTGGCGTGTTGAGCCCCTTGTGTTCGGCGTTGAGTCTGCCGGACTGTTTAAAAACCCAACAATCTCGGTGGGTGTGGTTTGCAGGCCTTCCGGAGGTACTGTGGATTTGACATATCCGATCCAAAATTTTGTTTAAGTTGGATAGCTCATCACTGTTGTCCTTAAGAGGCAGTGTTTTATTGTTTGGCCGCAAGCTTTTGAATCCGGCGTTGACCGCCGTGTTCTTTGGGCTTTTTTATTTATTCTGGTGCTGATCCTTTCTGCGCTGTGATTTACCGTTTCCACTCTGATCTCGGATGTACTCGGGTCGCTGGTGCTGCATCTTGCTAGCCAGCTGTCTTCCCCGCAAAAAAGCGGGTCATGAGGCTTGTTAGCGTGGCCATTGTCCTAGGCTTCTCTTGGCCGAGGTGTCTGGCGAGCCATTCGTCTCGGACGTTGTGTTTAAAAGCTGCTAAGGCTTCAGCGTCCGGACAGTCGACAATTTGGTTCTTTTTGGTAAGGAACCTGTTCCAGAATTTGCGCGCTGACTCTCCGGGCTGTTGAGTTATATGACTTAGATCGTCTCCATCCGGAGGGCAGACATAAGTCCCTTGAAAATTTGCTCTAAACGCATCCTCAAGCTCTTCCCAACTTCCAACAGTGTTTTTTGGGAGGCTTTTGAGCCAATGCCGAACTGGCCCTTTGAGCTTGAGGGGTAGATATTTTATGGCGTGGAGATCATCTCCTCTAGCCATGTGTATGTGTAGTATGTAATCCTCTATCCAGACTCCAGGGTCTGTTGTTCCATCGTATGCCTCTATGTTGATGGGTTTGAACCCTGCTGGAAATTCATGATCCAGCACCTCATCGGTGAAACATAGTGGGTGTGCGGCGCCCCTGTATTTGGGTGTGCCGCTGTCTTCGAACACTTGGCGTGTTGTGTTGCTTCCTGGGGCCCTCTTTTTTGGCCCGTAAATGGACCTGGCTGGGCCATCTATTTTCCCAGTATCATGAGTCGGCTTGTGTGCGGCGCCGTTTGTCGCTTTTGGCCTGTCATCTGGCCGTCTACCCGGCCAGGCGACCTCTTTGTTTTTTGATTGTGGGGGCTCTATGGCTTCCTCGTCAAATTCTGGCAGCAGCTTGCGCTTCGGGTAGCTCTTTGTTTGGTGGCCATTGCCATATTTGTCTGCGGTCTTGAGTACTTTGCTCCACCTCATTCTGAGTATGTCTTCCGCTGTTTTGAGCTTCCGTTTTTCCTTCTTCAGACTTCTTGCAGTGGCGACGAGTCTTTTGTGAAGGTTCTTATGCTCCGGTGTGTCCGGCTTAAGGTCGTCTGGACTGTTGGTTTCGCCGGGCATGGATTGATTATCCGATTCATCCTGTTCGGACGGTTGCTTGGTTGCATGTTCATCGTCCACTGGTTTGCCCTGCTCTATTGCTGGGTCATTGGGAATGTTGTTTTTGTCGAGGCGGGACTTAGGGCGGCGTCTGCGTCGCCGTTTTGGTTGTTTGTCGGCGGGATTATCCTTTGCCGCGCCCCGTTGTTCCTCGTTATCGCTTCCTTTTGGGGTGTCGACCATATATACGTCATGTGTTGGGGTGGCCTTCCAGTGCTCAGTGAGCGCTGGTTCCTGATCATCTCCGGCATCGTCATCCATACCGTCAATGTTTCCGGAGCCGTAGTCTAGTATGTCGGTTAGATCGTCGACAGTGGCAACAAAGTGGGTGGTGGGTGGGCTTTGAATTTCTTCGTTGTCCGCATCCCAACCATCCTAGCCGTAGTCCGGCCATGGCTCTCCGGATAGCGAGAGATGCTTTAGCGATTTTAGGATGTCACCAAAGGGTGAGTGCTGAAAGATGTCCGCAGCGGTGAACTCCATGATCGGCGCCCAATCGGATTCGATTGGCAGGGGCGCAGGAGGTTCGGAGTCCGGCACCTCGGAGTCACGAGCTTTATAAGGGATGAGGTCAGCGTTCGGCTCCATCGCCGTGGAAGTTGCAGCTCCCGAGGCGATGTCCAACCACCCATCCTCGATCTGCGCGATCGGCTCCGGACTATAGGTCAGAGCGGATTCGTGTGCGGCCTCCAAGGTACTGTCCGGCGGCAGAGTTAGATCATGCCCATCGTGACAGTGCGGCACGCTCGGCTGCGGCTCGGATCCATCAAAGATCAAGCCTCCGCGGATATCCGCTGTGAAGTTTAGGCTCCCAAATCTGATCTGATGTCCAGGGGCGTAGCTTTCGATCTGCTCCAGATGGCCAAGTGAATTGGCCCGCAGTGCGAAGCCGCCGAATACGAAGATCTGTCCGGGGAGAAAAGGCTCACCCAGGACCGCGTTGTTGTTGATTGAAGAAGCCATCAAGCCTATCGGCAACGACACAGAGGAACTCTCAATGAAAGCACCAATGTCGGTGTCAAAACCGGCGGATCTCGGGTAGGGGGTCCCGAACTATGCGTCTAGGCGGATGGTAACAGGAGACAAGGGACACGATGTTTTTACCCAGGTTCGGGCCCTCTCGATGGAGGTAAAACCCTACTCCTGCTTGATTGATATTGATGATATGGGTAGTACAAGAGTGGATCTACCACGAGATCAAGGAGGCTAAACCCTAGAAGCTAGCGTATGGTATGGTTGTTGTAATGGTTGTTCGTCCTACGGACTAAAACCCTCTGGTTTATATAGACACCGGAGAGGGCTAGGGTTACACAGAGTCGGTTACAATGGTAGGAGATCTACATATCCGTATCGCCAAGCTTGCCTTCCACGCCAAGGAAAGTCCCGTCCGGACACGGGACGAAGTCTTCAATCTTGTATCTTCATAGTCTTGGAGTCCGGCTGACGATGATAGTCCAGCTGTCCGGACACCCCCTAGTCCAGGACTCCCTCACCCCCCGCCTACAAAAAATACACTTCCGTGATGATACGTGTTTGTCATAGTAGGTCACGTTTTCTGTCATGCATGTACATCCATGACGATTTTATGACAGAATCAAGATAGTCATACCTGTGCTGTCATAGAAGTGTTCCATGGCATTACCAAAATTATCATCACAGAAGTTTCCACTTCCATGATGATAAATCGTGCGTCATAGAAGTGCTTTCGTCAAGGGTGACCAACGCGTGGCATCCATCATAATGTCTCGCCGTTAAGCTATCGGGTCCGGTTTTGGATCTGATAACCCATTAAGAGCCCCAACCAATGTGGATTTTCCACGTGTAAAATCATCATTGGCTGGAGGAAACACGTGTCGGCTCACTGTTGGGACAGATGTCATCCACTCATTGGACCAAAGGCGCCTATAATACGTCGACACGTGGCACGACCCAATAGAGGCCCATTCCTGTGAAAAGGTCAGCCCATTTGACTAGGTCAAAAGGTGGTGGGCTGGCCCACGGAAATCCTATTAATGGCATGTTCGCATATAGCCAATTTACAACCCACTAACCCAGGGCCCGTTACGACCTATCCGAATTAGGCCCAGTAGCGTCAGGGCCGTCCAATATGATTCCAGCCCGCTTTAACTTCCAGCCCATGTATGGCCCATGACGTCTTTCGGCCCATATGAGGCCCTTTGTAACTCTTGGCCCATTAACGGCCCATGGTGAAACTGGCCCGTAATGAATAGTGTATCACTTTATACCCATTAACGGCCCATTATTCCATTGGGCCGTTTCCAGCCCATGTTATCTTTTGGCCTTCTCAGGGCCCATTTATTCTTGGGCACATTTCCAGCATTCGTTTACTTACGGCCCGTTACTGTCATTTTCTGCTTGTGGGCCAAATTCAGCCCGTGGTTACAGTTGGCCCGTTTGCGAACCGGTAATATGATGTGCCATTTTCATAGCGTCATCAAATACGGCCAATTGACGACAGCCTGTTATGGTCGGCCCATGAATGGATGATTCCAACTCTAGCCCATTTACGGCCATAATGCGGTCTGTTATTGGCCCATGTTTGGCCAAATCGATCATACGGCCCGTAGAAGGCCCATTGATGATACAGCCCGCAGAAGGTCCATTGTGTCTATGGCCCGTAGAAGGCCCATTGTTTCTATGCCCCGTAGAAGGCCCATTGTTTCTACGGCCCTTAGAAGGACCATTGTTTCTACGGCCCGTAGGAGGCCCATGGTAACTACAGTAAATATGTAGCCCATGGTTATTATGGCCTAGTATTAAAAAATAGGTTATTGCAGCCACTAGCAAACCGCGGAAAAAGGACTGCACTGACTACAAGAAAACAAATAAACAAGACAATAAGGAAATAAATAAGCAAGCAACTTACGTTAGGCTCTCACGGCTATTACACATATTACATCCACTGGGCATCAAAGTTCGCCACCAGTGCAAATATAGTGAGCAAAGTAGCATATCATATACACTTGTTGTCAAAGTTGGCGACCAGTGCAAATAAACGCCGCAGCAAAACAAGTCCAGAACTGAAACCACTTCAGAAGAGCTCAAGAAACAATATCCTGGGTAACCATAATGCTGGGAAGATGCTTAGCGAGCTTATTAACTTTCTCTTGATTGGTGCTTCCTGTTGCACCAGAAAGTATGCATCTGAATTCTGCAGGGACTTCCTTAGTCCTTAGGCTTCCTATCACATAACTTCTGATCAATGTCTTTCAACTTGAAGTTGAGACTCAAGAAGCTGAACTGATTCAGGCATCGAGTTCGAAGAGCTGGTGCCAGCAGTAGTAGCCAGTAACTCGAATACTACATCAAGACAGGACTTTGGGGTTGTCTCAGTGTCTTCAGTATAGTTTTTATCAGCTTTCTTGGAGACCAACAGGGATGTCTCACTATCTCGAACCTTATCTACATTACTTCCTTTACCATTGCATAATGGGGTACTCTTCTCCAATATTTTATCCGCGTTCTAAAAGAGAAACAAACAAACACATCACAGGTTTACAATGTAGTATATGAAACTCATTTTGCTAAACTAGTATAGTAGTAAGGTGGACAAGATAACAACATGAAACAAACATATATCTATATAGTATGGTCACTGTATGGTCTATATCATTCTAGTTTATGTTGCCAAATCAAGATAGATACAGTTCAAATCATATCTATTTAAGACAAAGTAGCATAGACAGAATATAAGTGTGGGAATCTACATAGAAATAACAACACTTTTAATGTGCATGGCATGAGAACATAATTGTTTATTCAATTGAAACTGAAATCAACATAGAGCAAGTTACAACAGCAAACACGTTAAAGAAACAAGTTTAAAACATAGCTGTTGCACCATTGGAGTTTCAATTGCATCCTTCAAACTTGAAATTACTTGGTATGAGTAAATATAGTGATGCAAGAGCAAAGTAGTATGAACCATAGCTACGAAACCTGACCTGAGAACTATTCTTCCTCTGCCTTAAGCGTTGACTTGGGGTTCGGAGTGGTGGTCCTCGTGCTTTGGGCATTGCAGTTGCCTTACTAACTGCTCGTGTTTGGGTGCTCTGTGGTGGAGACGGTGCTATGTCAACTGGAACTAGGTTACTATCTGCTGGGGTTGGGGTTAGAAGGGGTGTAGTTGGTTCTCTGTCCAACTGGGTAGGGGTACAATCTGCGTGTGTCTGGGTTATGTGTGGTGGGGCTGGTTCTTGGGAAAGTACAACCGTGGTTCTATCTGCATCGATAGGTAGCACGATCTTTTATGAAGACCGTGTTTTTACTCCCACAGATACTGCCATCACCCCCTCCAATTGAAATGGCTGATAAACAAGAAAAGTAATTGAATGTACAGATATTGTAAGATAGATAGGTGCAATGGATAGTAGGGAAGAAAACAGGGCATGAAATAATTCACCTTTATGTTGTCTAACCAAACAGAATAGCAGGACATAATTTCACATGTATGATGGCTAATTAAACAGGATAGCATGATGCAATTTCACATGTATGATGGCTAACTAAACAGGATAGAATGACATACTTCAAAATATGATGACTATGTAAACAGGATGACATGATATAACTATATGATGTGTCTATTAAAGTGCTTGGCATGCCATAAATCACAAACATGTCGTCGATGGAAACATGATGGCATGATATAATTCATGGATAGAATGACATAATTCAAAATATGATTACTATGTAAACAGGATGAGATGATATAACTATATTATGTCTTTAGAAAATGGGTTGGCATGCCATAATTCAGATACATGTTGTCTACGTAAACATCATGGCATGCTATAATTCAAATATATGATTTATACACTAAGCAAATGAGCAGAGGGCAATCACATATATGATGTGTCAACTAAGGAGATGGCATTCAATATTGTGTATATGATGTAAAAACTAAGCATTGCAATACAACATATGCATGATATGAGTAATATAACCCTGCCAAGTTTGAGCATACACCTCAGGGTCATATGCCTCTGAATCCTCCTCTGAAGAGCTATCTGTAACCAGCAAGATATCTGCTTTAGCAGGTAGCATTGTCTTCTCTAAAGACCTTGTTTTCACTCCAGATTTATCCATCACCAATTCAAATGGCTGATGCATAGGAAGAGGAGTTGAATATACAAACATTGTCGACAAATGCAACGAGAAATACAAAAAAAGGACGGCATGATATAATTCACATATATGACGCTTGGCAAAATACGATGTGAAGGACCTTGAGAAGAGGTGTCTAGAGGGGGGGTGATTAGACACTAAGTACCAAAGTTGCAGTTTTTAAGTTTCCTTAAGTTTAAGTGGAGTTTAGGCACAAGTTTAACATTCACAATACATATCAAGCAAGCATGCAAAAACTTGTCACCTCAGCTCACTAGACTAGTAACATCTCACAAAGATTTGCAAGGAATTGGGATGCAGAAAATGCAGAGCAAACAGAAAGAAATCTAGATGAAGTTTTTTTTTATTTTTGAAAAGGGAAAAAAATATGCATGATACAAATGCAAAAACACAGACAAGAACACAAGAGAACTTCATCTAGAGATGGTCGGCGACAAAGTCACCTATGTTAGAGTATATTGACTTAGGAGTCAAGTGAGTTCACTTGATCATAGGTCATACTCATCGTTTAAGCTCAAAATGGGGTTGCCATTTTTCGTTTAAGCATATTGATGTATTCACATCTTGTCGAGTTGCTTTAGCTCATTACTTGGAGTAAAGCTTCTCTAAGATGGAATGGCATACCTTGGTTGGTGGTGTAGTCCATGTAGTTGAACTTGTGTGGGTTGCTCAAGGTTGATGTAGCTCATCAAGAATTTGGAGCACCACTTGGAATTTTAGTCCATCTACCTACATGGGTTAGTTCTTGCAAGGAAGAGCACTTGTGTATCCAAAAACGACAATTATGAAGCTCAATAGAGAATTTGTCAAAGGATATGTTTGAGTGGTTCCATGCTTCCTTGTCTTCATCCACCATAGTGTAGAGACTTGGTGATGTAGAGATTGCTCAAGATATGAGTAGATCACAATCTCATGGAGTTGGATTCCACCAAGTACCTACATGGGTTAGATAACATGCAAGATACAAATATATCCAAGACATAAGATTTCCATCATAAGAGAAATATCAAGGATTAGTCATAAGTTCATGTCTTGCATGTATCCAATGGAGTTTCTACTCCAAGTTTGAAGCATCAATGATGTTCAATTCTCCTCTTAACCTGAAAAACACTTTCTCATCAAGAGGTTTAGTGAATGTATCCGCTAATTTCTTTTTGGTGCGAACATGCTTAAGATCAATGTCACCCTTTGCAACATGATCTCGAATGAAATGATGACGAACTTCAATATGCTTAGCTCGAGAATTTTGCATAGGATTATGACCAATTTTGATAGCACTTTCATTGTCGCAAAGCAATGGAACATGCCTCACATATATCCCATAATCTTTAAGAGTTTGGGTCATCCAAAGTAATTGCGCACAACATGAACCATCGGCAATATATTCAGCTTCGGAAGTGGATAAGGATACCGAGTTTTGTTTCTTGGAGGACCAAGACACAAGAGATCTACCAAGAAATTGACAAGTACCCGAAGTGGACTTTCTATCAACCTTTTCTCCGGCATAGTTCGAGTCGGAATAGCCAACAAGATCGAAGGAGGCCCTCTTAGGATACCAAATGCCAAAGTTCGGTGTATGGATTAAGTATCTCACTATCCTTTTCACGGCCTTAAGATGACATTCCTTAGGGGCAGCTTGATATCATGCACATATGCACACACTTAGCATGATATCGGGACGTGAAGATATAACAATGAACCAATCATAGAGCGATAAACCTTTTGATCCACCGGTTCACTATCTTTGGTCAAATCAAGATGTACACTAGTAGGCATGGGTGTAGACATACCTTTGCATTCTTGCATATTGAACTTCTTCAATAAGTCCTTGGTGTACTTCGTTTGAGAAACAAAGGTACCTTCCTTAGTTTGCTAGATTTGCAACCCAAGAAAGAATTTGAGTTCACTCATCATAGACATCTCAAACTTCTCCGACATTAGCTTCCCAAACTTTTCACTAAAATGAGGGTTAGTCGAACCAAATATAATATCATCAACATAGATCTGGCACACAAATAGTTCTCCATTAACCCTTTTAGTAAAAAGAGTAGAATCAATTTTCCCAATTTCAAAGCCTTTTTCAATAAGGAACTTGGTCAAGCATTTATACCATGCTATAGGAGCTTGTTTAAGACCATAAAGAGCTTTGTGAAGTTTGTAAACATGATTGGGTTTCTTAGGATTGACAAAGCCGGGAGGTTGCTTAACATAAACTTCCTCCTCTATCTCACCATTTAGAAAAGCACTTTTAATGTCCACTAGGTAATTGCCCGTGCGTTGCAACGGGGTCGCCTAATCTGGTGGTGTAACATTGATCATATCCACATGCACATCAGACAGTATTGTCAACTTTTTCATTACATCAGTTTTCTTCCTGCACTCACTATTCCGTCTCCCTAATCCAAGCGATTTCATACCTATGCGTTTTTATGTACAAAAAAATTAGATCCTAGGAAGAATAGCATACATCAAGAGTGTCGACACTGTCTTCATCATCCATTTATTTTGTTCTCCTTTATACTCCTCCCAGAAGTATGTGCTATTGTTTCCTGCAACACAAAATTACCAATTTTAGTCACAACATGTGAAAGCAGCAGAAACTAATAATGGGTGCCTGCTACATTGTCTCACACCATCATCATTCCCATCCTCTTTGTATTCAGTCTTCCTCCGAAAACGCTTCCTACCCTTAGTGGATGCACTCGGCGAGCTTACGTGTGGTTGTCAGTCTCACCACCATCATCGGCCAAAAACTTGGAAGTGCTCCATTTCTTCACAAGCTTTGACTCCTCCCTTTTGTATTTCTGGTAATTCTGCTACAAAGGAAAGCATAACAATAAATCAACAAAGGCAAAGTTATAATGCTGTTCGTAACACACCGGGATTGCTCAACAGATGTGGTGCATCAAAACGTGTGCCATTGCGGGGTACCTTGGCATATACAACGGGTCATAAAATTTTAGTACCACGAGCTCAATTGTGTCAAATACAATTTGTGTACTTCACTATGGAGTAAATGTCAATTCCCGTGAATCACGATTGGTTGGTGGAGAAACTGGATCACATGACAATTCTGTTCAGTTAAACCTTCTCACTTAAAATGAGTGTGTTGCTAGAAAAATGTGAGGAAGCCCTCAAACTGAAAAGGCAAAGAATGCATTCAAGTGTACCTTCTGATTAGAGCATCTGACTAATTTCTACAGTAAGTGTTCCTTATTAGTACTTAGTAGTCATTGGCCCGAAAAGACTTCTTCATTAGTCACCATGAATTTGCAGCTTAACTAATTGCATATGATCTAAATATGAGATTAGATCAATATGAATTGTATATTTTGCGAAGAAACAAAGCATGTTCAAAAATTTAACAACAGGATAATTTTCTAGCATTTCAGTTTATGTGACAAGAAACAAATGAGATCGATCCTTGAACGAAAAACTGCAAGATTAATTTTTTGGAGTGTTCAATTGGGCAATCCATCATACATTTCACTTTATTAGAACACCTGCCTTGATTGCATTCCTGAATCAGCACAAGAACAACAGATGCAGCATGCATTCGCCAATATTCATACCATATTATATTGTAATGCTACCTAAGCAAAGCTTTGCTGATGCGTGTTGTACCATTCCCCATGATCGCATGAGTGACAAAAAAATTGAAGATGTACTTGATGGACCAAATGTCTAGTCACAACTCACAAGCGAGCGTTCTCCAGGCGCCGTGGTAATATCTAGTCGTGAGCCGGCAATGTCTACAGCCCATGAATGATCCACGGGCGTTGGGATTTTGTCCTACAACAGCCGCGTTCAGTGGGGCGGCCCCAGCGCCCGTAGGATGGGAGCGTCCTGTCTCGTGTAGTCAGCATCAGCGAACATTCCTTTATGTTAAATCTTAATAATCATAGTATAATTTCCTACTTTGAACTTAAATCTATAGAAAATAAATCATCAGTAGCATGATTACACAAAAAATAAATTACCGATTACACAGAAGCGTAGGAGTTCATAGAATCGATCACCAGATGACAAGTCACCTATACTAATACATGCATACAATGTGATCATCCAAGGTCCTTTATACCATTGATTGAAGTAGCCACTGATGCCATCCATGAGCAGGGATCTGAGCGCTCACGTACCTGATCAGAAAGAGGAGAGTACGTAGTACCGCTCGGCAGGCACGATGTTCTGTGCGTTAGGCATAGATGCTGCTCGCCGTTCAGCCTGATGGAATCGTTCCTCTCCCTGTTCGACCTGATGGGATTGTTCCTCTCACCTAGATGTCATAGTGAAGTTGTCTGTCTCAGCGGACGGGAGAAACAAACGACGTGGGCTGACCTCTTACCTCGTACCTTGTCAGGATATATGTCGATGACGCAACCTCGTCGGCATCAATCACATCGAGGGTAGAGGCGGCGCACTGGCGTGGTGCTGGGAGGAGTCGAGACGGTGGAGCCGGACCAGCGTTGGGAGGAGGCAAACACAGCGGCGAGATGCTGACGAGAAAGGCGAGCGGCGGCCGAGGAGCAAAGGGGCAGGCTGGGGCTGGCGCCGGCCCTAACCCTAGCGCGAGGTCGGGATGGGAGAAGCGGGCGAATTGCATGTGGTGTGGGAGGTGAGAGAGATGTGGGCTGGCTCACGGGGCGTTGCTCGGCTTGGCCCATGTGCTGGGCGATGGACGAAGTGGTTTTGTTTTGAGCGATGGAAAAACTGGATGGGGAGCGTACGTCGGGTGAAGCGAGGGGAGACAGACGAAACGTAAGAGGGGAGACGGAACGTTCCGTTTCTTTTAGATAGTAGAGATTTGGTACAAGGTGATATCATGATGATTAGCATAGGCAAGTAAGATGTGAATGGACTCAAGTCTAGCAACGGGGGCGTAAGTCTCACCATAGTCCATACCTTCGACTTGTGTGTAGCCTTGGGTGATGAGACGTGCTTTGTTGCGAACTACTTTTCCATCTTCATCTTGCTTGTTGCGAAACACCCATTTGGTACCGATGACGTTGTGGTTGTTGTCGGGCTTCTCAACCAATGTCCAAACTTGGTTCCTCTCAAAGTTATGTAGCTCTTCATGCATAGCATTTATCCAATCCAGATCTTCCAATGCTTCTTCAACCTTCATAGGTTAAATGCTAGATATGAAAGAATAGTTTTCAAAAAAGTTAGCCAAATGAGTTTTAGAGCGAGTGATTCTCCCGGTTTGAATGTCATTGTAGATTTGCTCGACGGGATGATCTTTAGCGATTCTTGCTCGAACTCGTGAAAGCTTTTGCTTGGGTCTTTGTTGAACATCATATTCATCTTGTTCTTCTTCTTGGCCTTCTTCATTGTTGGCGTTGTCGTTCTCTTGTCGTGGTGGAGAAGGAGGTTGTTGACGTTCATCTTGATGCACTTCCTCGTTTTCTTCATCTTGGTGTGTCACACTTGTGGATGCTTCCATGTCAACTCTTGGTTCACCTTGTCGTGAAGTAGAAGCTTCCACTGGGACGGATGAGATACTCTCCGTCACCTCCGTTGGATGAACCTTGCCAATAGCCAAGTCTTGAATTGCTTCCGAAGGATCTTTGTCTCCTACATCAATTGGCAATTGCTATACTTGCGAGCCTTTAGATTCATCAAACTTCACATCTACCGTCTCTTCAACCTTTCGGGTGAAATTGTTGTAGACACGGTAAGTGTGAGAGTTTGAGCCATAACCTAGTAAGAAACCTTCATGAGATTTAGGAGCAAATTTAGAGCGACGATGCTTATCAAGAATGTAGCACTTCGAGATGAATACTCGAAAGTATCCAACTTGGGGTTTGTTACCGGTGAGGAGCTCGTTTGCCGTCTTGCCGAGTAGCTTGTGAAGATACAAGCGATTTGTTGCATGACAAGCTGTCTCAACCGCTTCTGCCCAAAAGTGCTTCAGCGTCTTGTACTCATCAAGCATCGTTCTCGCCATTTCAACGAGCGTCCGGTTCTTCCTCTCAACAACTTCGTTTTGTTGAGATGTGTACGTAGCCGAGAACTCGTGTGAAATCCCTTCTTCGTCAAGAAAGGTGTCCACATTTGCGTTCTTGAACTCCGTTCCGTTGTTGCTGCGAACCTTCTTGATCTTCACTTCAAATTGATTTTGGGCCGTCCTAGCGAAGTTTTTGAAGATCTTTTGGACCTGCAATTTATCATCAAGAAAGAACACCCACGTAAATCTTGAAAAATCATCAACTATAACTAGACCAAAAGAATTTCCACCGAGACTCTTGTAAGAGTTGGGACCGAAAAGATCCATGTGAAGAAGCTCGAGTGGCCTCCTTGTGGTCATGATGTTCTTCACGGGATGCCTTCCTCCAACCTGTTTACCTGCTTGACAAGCATTGCAAAGTCCATCCTTATCAAATATGACATCGTTAACTCCAAGGATATGATTTCCTTTAATAAGCTTGTCAAGGTTTCACATACCAACATGACCTAGTCGTCTATGCCATAACCAACCTTTTGAGGATTTTGAAATGAAGCACGTTTTAGGTTGAGCCTTTTTAGTGAAATCAACAATGTATAGATCACCTCTACGCACATCGGTAAAGATCATTTTATGATTGTCTCGACGAAACACTTGGCAATCTACTTTAGTAAATAGAACATTGTAACCGAAATCAGCAAGTCTAGATACTGAAAGTAAATTGTATCCAAGAGATTCAACGAGCATGACATTTTGTATGGAGCTATCATGTGATATGGCCACCTTACCGAGGCCAACCACCTTACCCTTTGAGTTGTCACCAAAAGTGACATACTTTTGATGACTATCATTATCAGCAAGCTCACGAAACATGTCTTTATCTCCGGTCATGTGATCGGTACATCCACTATCAAGAACCCACTCCTTTCCTCCTGACATATATCCCCGAAGATTTGCCATAAGACCAAATTGTCTCGTTGCATCATCAAGATTGAAGTCACTATCATCATCCTCATCATAGTATCCATGTTCAACATCTTCATGTGGTGGATCAAGTCCTAGAGAGGGTGATTCATTAGAATGAGTTTGACAATGATCTTGCTTATGAATTTTTATAGCTTCGAAAATAATATCACTAATAATACCAACATTTCCTTTGGCACGCGTAAGGTTTGTAAGCTCAAATAGACGATCACCAAACATAGGATCACTAGAATTCATCTTACTCAAAGCAATAGAATTATGGAGAATTTCATCAAGATTTTTCAAGGAATAATCTGGAAATCGTTCCTCAACAAATTTCCATATAGTGTAGGCACACTTAAAAGTAGGCAAGCATCCAATCAAGTTTCTAGGCAATCCTCTAATGATAAGTTCCGCAGTTCTAAGATTCCTAATCATGTCAATTGACTCATCATGGGTAGGACGCATAGGATCAACATAAGGAGCACGAGGGCTAGCAATGTACTTGTTCAAATGATATTGATTGAAAAAATCAAGCATCTCATTTTTCCACTCATGAAAATACTCTCCATCAAGAATAGGCACTCTATGTCTAAGACTCCCAGTAGTAGACTCATCCATCTTCCTCCAATGGTGATTAAACCAAAGCAATGGAGATCAAAGCTCTGATACCACTTGAAGGACCTTGAGAAGAGGTGTCTAGAGGGGGGTGATTAGACACTAAGTACCAAAGTTGCAGCTTTTAAGTTTCCTTAAGTTTAAGTGGAGTTTAGGCACAAGTTTAACATTCACAATACATATCAAGCAAGCATGCAAAGAGTATATGGGCAGCGAAAAGTAAAGCATGCAACTTGCAAGAATGTAAAGGGAAGGGTTTGGAGGATTCAAACGCAATTGGAGACACGGATGTTTTTGGCGTGGTTCCGATAGGTGGTGCTATCGTACATCCACGTTGATGGAGACTTCAACCCACAAAGGGTAACGGTTGCGCGAGTCCATGGAGGGATCCACCCACGAAGGGTCCACGAAGAATCAACCTTGTCTATCCCACCATGGTCGTCACCCACGAAGGACTTGCCTCACTAGCGGTAGAACTTCACGAAGTAGGCGATCTCCTTGCCCTTACAAACTTTTTGGTTCAACTCCACAATCTTGTCGGAGGCTCCCAAGTGACACCTAGCCAATCTAGGAGACACCACTCTCCAAGAAGTAACAAATGGTGCATTGATGATGAACTCCTTGCTCTTGTGCTTCAAATGATAGTCTCCCCAACACTCAACTCTCTCTCATAGGTTTTGGATCTGGTGGAAAGAAGATTTGAGTGGAAAGCAACTTCGGAAGGCTAGAGATCAAGATTCATATGGTAGGAATGGAATATCTTGGCCTCAACACATGAGTAGGTAGTTCTCTCTCAGAAAATGTATGCTGGAAGTGTAGGTTTAGTCTGATGGCTCTCTCCATGAATGAAGAGGAGGTGGAGGGGTATATATAGCCTCCACACAAAATCTAACCGTTACACACAATCTACCAAACTCGGTGGGACTGAATCGTTAAACTCGGTCAGACCGATTCAGCAAATAATGTGACCGTTAGGGTTCTCGGTGGGACCGAAATGCAACTCGGTGAGACCGATATGGTTAGGGTTAGGGCATAACGTAATCTCGTTAAAACCGATTACACAAACTCGGTGAGACCGATTTTGGTAATAAGCTTTCCAGAGAGTTGGTCAGGCAAACTCGGTTTGACCGATTACACAAACTCGATAGGACCGATTTTGGTAATAAGTTAACCAGAGAGTTTGCATTGTAATCTCGGTAGTACCAATTGCTGAAACTCGGTGAGACCAATTTTGATAATGGACATACACAGAGAGATTACAATCCCATCTCGGTGAGACCGAGATCCCTATCGGTGAGACCGATTTGATTAGGGTTTGTGGCAATGGCTATGACTTTTGGAATCGGTGGCGCCAGATGGAAAGAATCGGTATGACCGATTTTGGCTTTAGGTTTAGGTCATTTGTGGAAGTGGGAAAGTAGCTGAGGATTTTGGAGCATATTACGAAGCACACGAAGCAAGAGGCTCATTAAGCAACACCTCATCCTCCTTGATAGTATTGGCTTTTACTATGGACTCAATGTGATCTTGGACCACTAAAATGTAAAATGAAGAGTCTTGAGCTTGAAGCTTGAGCCAATTCTTTGTCCTTAGCATCTTGAAGGAGTTCCCACATCCTTTAGTCCATGCCACTCCATTGTTGAACTTATCTGAAACATACTAGATAAAAGTGTTAGTCCAATAGGAGATATGTTGAAATTAATTACCAAAACCACCTAGGGAGCACTTGTGATTTCACCATGGCATTGCATAATTCACATATATAATGCCTTGCAACAAGATAGCATTGCATAATTCACATATATAATGTCTTGCAACAAGATGGCATTGCATAATTCACATATATGGTAATTAGACACTAAACAGGTGGGATTCACACAAAGCTTGTCTAAACTAAGCAAATGACATAGTAATGCAAGATACCATACGCACGATATGAGCAACATAACCCTGCTAAGTTAGAGCATGCACCTCGGGGGGAAATAGGACTGGTCATCTGTCTCTGAATCCTCCTCTGAGGAGCTATCCGTAACCAACAAGACATGCGCTTCGTCAGATAGCATTGTCTGCTCTAAAGACCTTGTTTCCACTCCAGATTTTTCCATGACCATGCTGAATGGCTGATGCACGGGAAGAGTAATTTAATGTACTTAACTTTTTGACAAATTTAACACGTAATAAAAAAATTATGGCGTGCTATAATTCACATATAAGATGTCTGGCTAACCAGGGTGGCATTGCAAAATTCACATATTTAATGCCTGGCTAAACAAGATGGCATTGCATGATTCACATATACGATAAAGAAACTAAACAGATGGCATTAACACAAAGCATGTCTAAACTGAGAAGATGACATATTTGATGTATACAGTAAGCAATGCAAGGCACCATATGCATGATATTACCAACATCAGCATGCCAAGTTAGAGTGAAGACCTCAGGGGGTAAATAGCAGTGGTCTTCTCCTTCTGAATCCCCCTCAGAACAGTTATCTTCCTCTTGATTATGATCTGAAATGGGTGGAGGGGGGGCTGCCTTTGCGCCCACCATGGAGCGACGTCTGCATGAGATTTTATTGCCACGCAAGGCTCGTCTCTTTTGCTCTACATGTTCAGTTCCATTGTGTACAATAACTGACATGCATAGGAATAAAAGAAAGTGAGATTATGTAAAGAGTGCATGCACAAATCCAGAGTGATGGTAGCAAACTGTGGATAGACCCAAAACCAATGATAGTAGGCAGATAATAGCCTTAGTTAAAAATATAGATAATGGCTCCTTTAATGTTTTTTTGCACCCAACATGAAACTCATAGTAGACACCTAAGATTAACCAGATAGTAGACAAATAGTATTGATTGTTGCCCCAATATGTAACCCACAACCATTTAAAAACTCAAGTTTCAGCATTAGTTTGGACCTGACTCGGAGTCTAACAGGTGATCACGATGATAAAGTAGCATGCCATCATATTAAGCAATGCATAACGCAAGCAGGCACGGAAGAGTGTGACCTGTCTTGTGGACCCGTGTAGTCCTCAAGGTCATCTGCTCAATTGATGAGGGTAATGCAGTTGTCGTGGCTGCCGGTGGTGGGGAAGAAGATCTGAGGCGGCGAAAGACAGTCTGGAGAGCGGATCCCTGCTGTGGTGAATCCTTCCGTCGTTGGAGCAGTTGAGCTGGGGTGGAACACAGTGCAGCAGGAGCATGACAAACCACACAAGGTTTTCTTTGACACATATATGTAACAGAAGTAACCGTGTAAGGGCTTGTTTGAATTTGAGGATTCTAACAATGCAGGGATAGGAAATAGACAGGAATAGGATAGGAATGCACGTCCAAATTAGAGAATTTAAAAACACAGGGTTTCTGCCAATCTAGGTGTTTGATTCACAAGATTTGGAAGATGATAAGGATGCAAAGAAGCATGGTGAGATTAAGTCAAACCACAAGAAAATGTATGATTATAATGCTATTATGCTACCATCTCTTAGTCTTGTGCTTCATTAATAGGAGTTCTAAAAGGAGAACAACTGGAAATTAAAATTCCTTCGATTTTTCTTTCGAGGAGACACTAAAGGAACAAATCCTACAATTTTCCTTTGTTCCATTCATTTGAACCAAATTCATGAATATTAGTACCATAGGAACTTTTCAATTCCTATGTTTTTCCTTCACTTTTCCTTTCAAGCACTAGCGATTCTAGTAGGCAAGCTTGAGCAAGGAAAAGCCTACACTAAAAAAATCTTTTTGTGCTACTTCTGTTATTTTGGACCCAGGCCACTACCCTACTAGCTCAACTCACAGGCCCATCGACAAATGCATAGCTCAAACACGCAAAGATAAATAACAATGGCGTTCAAGGGAGTCCATCACGGATAGCTAAGTTGCCTGGTACCTCACTGCTTGTCATATAGTAGGATAAAATAATCCAATTTCACATTACTACGTGTGCTCAGTGGACAATATATATAACATGTAGAGTAAAAAAGAGATGCAACAAGTGTACAACCTCTTTGGCGAAGCCATGTTGATCTTAGCGTCATTGGGTTGGTCGGTGAGGATGCTCCGGCTGACTTGGTTGTCGGAGGAGGGGAAGAAGATCTTAGGCGTCTTGAGATGGAGCCCGGGGTTCTGCTCCGCTGTGATGGAGGGTTTCGTCGTTGGAGCAGCTCCGGTGAGCTGTACGACGCCGAGGCTGAAGCAGGACAAGGGAAACAATGTTAACCTGAGTGGAATTCTAATAGCATCTCCACTAGATGACATAAAATACATAACCACAAAGTTCTAGATGTAAAATACATCAGCCGCTCATCTCTAAACTGAACTGTCGAAACTGAATTTAACTGTCGAAACTGAACTTAACTGTCGAAACTGAATTGTACTGTCGAAACTGAATGCACTAGTAGCAGAAAAGCAGTAGTAGTAGCAGCGCATGCAAGAGCCGGGGCAGCTGGTCATGTTGCAGCATCAGGTGAGGCTACACGTCAGTTGATTGACCTTTTTATCTTTGGTCAGTCGATTTTCCAGCCGTTGGATACGAAATCAAGGGCCTGGAAATCATCTTCAACCTCCACCCCCTGAGCCGCCAGCCACCACCGGCCAAACAGCCACCCCCGCCACCCGCGGCCGGCGGTGCCTCGCCCCGCCCGCCCCGAAACCACTCCCCACCGCCGGCCGCCCCGGCCAACCATCTAGGCCCCCCGTGCTGACCTTTTTCTCCGGCGATCCCCATGCCACTGCCCCACCACTGCCCCCACCCTGAACCCTAAGATAGATAGTGGAGTACCTCTCCAATGAGCCCCCTCCCCGCCGCGGCTAGTTCTTCCTTAACTCCAGCGAGCCCCCCCACCCCCTGAAAATCGACTGACCCAAAAGTCGATTCAGTCACCCGAAGTGTAGCTAAATCAGAGCAGCATCACAAGCAAGAGCAGGAGCGAGAGCAGCAGCGCGAGCAAGAGCAAGAGCAATAGCAAGAGCAGACCAGGCAGGGACCGAGAGCAAGAGCACAGCAGCAGCGCGAGCGAGAGCTAAAGCATCAGCAACTCCTACTGTTGTGGACGTCGCCGCTGAGGGAGCGGCGCCGTGGAGGAAGTGGCCGGCGATGCCGCCATTAGCACCGTGAGATCGAATCAAGAAGAAAATGCGGCAATTAGTGTACAACCTCTTTGGTGGCACCGATTAGGCCGCAGCTTCATCCAAGGAAACGGCGATGATGATGCTCTTCCAGTGGTGCAGGTGAAGACGGTGGTGTGGGAATGGATGTGGCGCGAAAGACAAGGGAAACATTGGGGCAGCTCTTTGGAGGTGGTGGACGGGGTGGCTGAACCGGCGGGACGACAAGATCGATGATGGATCCTCATCCGGTACGGTGGATGAGGGACGTCGAGGTGTTGCTACGGATGACGTTGTCGGGGAAGAGGCTCCAGCTGGGTGGCGGACGGAGGAGGGTGTGGGGCTTCATGGGTTTTCTCGGCCTCGGTGTATGAATGGGTGGGCGGATGGGATGGGAGTGGGGAACGATGGCTTAGGGACGCACTTGTCCGAAAATGTGGGGTAAGTTACGAAAGTACCCCACCCGATTTGAGCTAGGTGGTTCTTTCGGTTCAATGGTACACTACAAAAAAAAATACACGTCCGTGACATTTTGGGCCGAACGAATTTTTTTTTCTGTCATACATATGACACTTCTATCACGATAATTGTGACAAAACCCGGTATCATCATAGATGTGGTGGGCTCCTACTTCTATGACAAAAAATCATGACAGAAAATGGGCTTTTTGTCCTGGGCGGGCCGGAGACTTAGCTGCATGACATTCTTTGGGCCGTCCATGAAGGAAAAAACCGTGGTAGAAGCAAGGGCGAGGAAAATTTCGGGGAGTTCCTGCTTATGGTGGGAGGTCGGGGGCCGAGCGATGCGCGTTTCTCTCGTACAGGTACGTGCGTGTGTGCGAGGCGTTGGCTCTAACTGAACCCGAGCAAGGCGTTGGGCTCTAACTGCACCCGAGCGATTGCACTGTAGGCTACGTGTTAGTGAACCCGAGCAATTGATCGATGGATATTAACTGAAACCGATCGAGCGATTCCTTCGCTACTGCTGCTAACTGAAGCCGATCGATTGGATGAACAGTAAGCGTTGCGGGGGGGGGGGGGGTTGGATGAACAGTGAGCGGTGGCGTTGCCTTTGGATGAACAGGACCCCGTGGTGTGGAGGGCTGGATGGATAGTAGACAGTGGAGGGGTGCCCGTGGAGGGGTGGTTGAACAGGACCCCGTGGTGTGGAGGGCTGGATGAACAGTAGATGGTGGAGGGTGCCCGTGGAGGGGTGGTTGAACAGTAGCCGGTGGAGTAGTGTGCGGTGGAGGATGGATGAACAGGAGCCCGTGGAGGCAGGAGGAGGTCGAGGGTAGCCCGTGGAGGCTGGAGGAGGTCGACGGTGGAGATGAACAGTATCCCGTGGAGTCCTATTTTGCGGTAAGCCACACCCCTCCCGATGAACAGGACCCCTGTTTCGACCGTAGCGCTCCAACACAAGTCCGTTTCACCGGTTTTGCGGTACGCCACACCCCACCTGATCAACAGGACCCCCGTTTCGACCGTAGCGCTCCAACACAATTCCATCTCGTCCGTTTTGCGGTATGCCTCACCCCTCCCGATCAACAGGACCCCCGTTTCGACCGTAGGAGGTCTGTTTCCTCCGTTTTGCGGTACGCCACACCCCTCCCGATCAACAGGACCCTGTTCCGAACATAGGAGGTCCGTTTCCTCTGTTCTGCGGTACGCCAGGCCTCATTTCCATCGCCTATTCCGTCCAAGCCCTCCGGATGAACATGACCATGCATTCCGTACCGACCCAGCCGGTTGGCTCCTACGCATTCCATTGCCTCCCGATGAACACGACGCATTCCGTTGCCTCCCCATGAACACGGCTGAGGGAGTCCTGGACTAGGGGGTGTCCGGACAGCCGGACTATCATCGTCCGCCGGACTCCAAGACTACGAAGATACAAGATTGAAGACTCCGTCCTGTGTCTGGATGGGACTTTCCTTGGGGTGGAAGGCAAGCTTGGCGATATGGATATGTAGATCTCCTACCATTGTAACTAACTCTGTGTAACCCTAGCCTTCTCCGGTGTCTATATAAATCGGAGAGCTTTAGTCCGTAGGACACAACATACATTACAACAATCATACCATAGGCTAGCTTTAGGGTTTAGCCTCCTTGATCTCGTGGTAGATCCACTCTTGTACTACCCATATCATCAATATTAATCAAGCAGGACGTAGGGTTTTACCTCCATCGAGAGGGCCTGAACCTGGGTAAAACATCGTGTCCCTCGTCTCCTGTTACCATCCGCCTAGACGCACAGTTCGGGACCCCCTACCCGAGATCCGCCGGTTTTGACACCGACATTGGTGCTTTCATTGAGAGTTCCTCTGTGCCGTCACCGATAGGCCCGATGGCATCTTCAACCAACAACGCTGTCCAGGGTGAGACTTTTCTCCCCGGGCAGATCTTCGTATTCGGCGGCTTCGCACTGCGGGCTAATTCACTTGGCCATCTGGAGCAGATTGAAAGCTACGCCCCTGGCCGTCAGGTCAGATTCGGAAGCCTAAACTTCACGGCCGATGTCCGCGGAGACTTGATCTTCGACGGACTCGAGCCACAGCCAAGCGCGCCGCACTGTGACGACGGGCATGATCTAGCTCTGCCGCCGAACAGTGCCTTGGTGGCCGCACACGAATCCGCTTCGGCCATTAGTCCGGAGCCGATCGCCCAGATCGAGGGCCGGTGGATAGACACCGCCCTGGGGGCTTCAACATCCACGGCGATGGAGCCGAACACTAATCTTGTCCCCTGCGAAACTTGTGATTCCGAGGCGCCGAACTCCTTGCCGGACTCCGAACCTCCCGCGCCCCTACCAATCAATTCGGATTGGGCGCCGGTTATGGAATTCACCACCACGGACATCTTCCAACACTCGCCCTTTGGCGACATCCTAAACTCGCTAAAGCATCTCTCGCTATCGGGAGAGCCCTGGCCGGACTATGGCCAGGATGGTTGGGGTACGGGCGATGAAGAAATTCAGAGCCCACCCACCACCCACTTTGTAGCCACTGTCGACAATCTAACCGACATGCTAGACTACGACTCCGACGACATCGACACTATGGACGACGATGCCGGAGACGAACAGGAACCAGCGCCTATAGGGCACTGGAAGACCACCTTGTCATACGACATATACATGGTGGACACCCCAAAAGACGGGGACGGCGAAGAAGCAGCGGATGCAGACTCTTCAAAGAAGCAGCCCAAACGCCGGCGTCAGCGGCGCCGCACTAAATCCCGCCACAGCAAGAATGGAGATTCCGGCACACGAGATAATAATACCCCAGAGAGTGCCGAAGACAAGCCCCTCTAGCAAGAATCAGCGCAGGAGGATGCAGAAGCGCAGGAGGGCGGCAGACGAAGAGGTTGAGGATTACAACTATATGCCTCCCTCCGAAGACGAGGCAAGCCTCAACGATGACGAATTCGTCGTGCCCGAGGATCCCGTCGAACAAGAACGTTTTAAACGCAGGCTTATCGCCATGGCAAACAGCCTAAAGAAAAAGCAGCAGTAGCTTCAAGCTGACCAGGACCTGTTGGACGATCGATGGACCGAGGTCCTCGCGGCCGAAGAGTATAAACTCGAACGCCCCTCCAAAAGCTATCCAAGACGCAAGCTGCGCCCCCGATTAGAGGAGGAAGCATACATACCTCCATCACCAGCGCACAATATGGCTGACCGACCACCCCGTGGTCGTGACAGAGAGGCATCCAGGCCCCCAGCCAAGACCGTACCCCGGCATCGCTCCAAAAGTACGAAGCCAAGAGGGAACGCGCCGGACTTGCGAGACATATTGGAGGACAAAGCAAGGCAATCTAGATCCATCTACGGATCACGTGGGCGCCCCATGACCCATGACGACTACCGTCATGCCGGATATAATAACCCCGGCCGGGCCGAACACAGAGCGCTCTCTCGAGCTGTGTCGCGATATTGCTCAATACAGAGGCGCCGCACACCCGCTATGCTTCACTGACGAAGTAATGGATCATCAAATCCCCGAAGGGTTTAAACCCATCAACATCGAATCCTACGATGGCACGACAGACCCTGCGGTTTGGATCGAGGATTACCTTCTTCACATCCATATGGCCCGCGGCGACGATCTCCATGCCATCAAGTACCTCCCACTCAAGCTTAAAGGACCAGCTCGGCATTGGCTCAACAGCTTGCCCGCAGAGTCAATTGGGTGTTGGGAAGACCTGGAAGCCGCATTCCTTGACAACTTCTAGGGCACGTACGTGCGACCACCAGACGCCGATGACGTAAGCCACATTATTCAGCAGCCAGACGAATCGGCCAGACAATTCTGGACACGGTTCTTGACAAAGAAAAACCAAATCGTCGACTGTCCGGATGCAGAGGCCCTTGCAGCCTTCAAACATAACATCCGGGACGAATGGCTAGCCCGGCACCTGGGGCAGGAAAAGCCGAAATCCATGGCAGCCCTCACATCATTAATGACCCGCTTTTGCGCGAGAGAGGACAGCTGGCTAGCTCGCAGCAACAATCTCCATAAAAATTCTGGCAGTCCAGATACTAAGGACAACAACGGCAGGTCACGTCGAAACAAAAACAAACGCCGCATTAACGGCGACGATAAGGAGGATACGGCAGTAAACGCCGGATTCTGAGGCTCTAAACCCGGTCAGCGGAAGAAGCCGTTCAAAAGAACCACTCCGGGTCCGTCCAATTTGGACCGAATACTCGACCGCTTATGCCAGATACATGGCACCCCCGAAAAACCAGCTAATCACACTAATAGAGATTGCTGGGTGTTCAAGCAGGCAGGCAAGTTAATTGCCGAAAACAATGACAAGGGGCTAAACAGCGACGACGAGGAAGAGACCCGACCGCCGAACAATAGAGGACAGAAGGGTTTTCCCCCACAAGTGCGGACGGTGAACATGATTTACGCGATCCATATACCCAAGAGGGAGAGGAAACGCGCACTAAGGGACGTCTATGCGATGGAGCCAGTCGCCCCGAAGTTCAATCCATGGTCCTCTTGTCCGATCACTTTCGATCGAAGAGACCATCCGACCAGCATACGCCATGGCGGATTCGCCGCATTGGTTTTAGACCCAATCGTCGATGGATTTCACCTCACGAGAGTCCTGATGGACGGCGGTAGTAGCCTGAACCTGCTTTATCAGGATACAGTGCGCAAAATGGGCATAGACCCCTCAAGGATTAAACCTACAAAGACAACCTTTAAAGGTGTCATACCAGGAGTGGAAGCCAACTGTACAGGCTCAGTCACACTGGAAGTGGTCTTCGGATCCCCGGATAATTTCCGGAGCGAGGAGTTAATCTTCGACATAGTCCCGTTTCGCAGCGGCTATCACACTCTGCTCGGACGAACCGCGTTTGCAAAATTCAACGCGGTGCCGCATTATGCATACCTTAAGCTCAAGATGCCAGGCCCTCGTGGAGTAATCACGGTCAATGGGAATACGGAACGCTCCCTCCGAACGGAGGAACATACAGCGGCTCTCGCGGCAGAAGTACAGAGCAGCCTTTTAAGGCAATTCTCGAGTCCGGCCGTTAAAAGGCCGGATACAGCAAAACGCGCCCGAAGCAATACCATCCAAGACCACCTGGCGCGATCAGAGCATGCGTAGCAATGCGGCCCCAACCCTCGCCCGCGCATGATCGCAAGGATAACACTCTGCGTACATCATTACCCTTTGGAGATACCATGGGCACAGGGGAAGGGGCACGATCGCAACAGACCCAGAGTGCGGTTCGACCACACCGGGGGCTCGCAAGTGTGCCCCCCTTTTTTTATTTTTTATTTTCCTTCTTTGTGTACACAGGACTCCATTAACCAGAGGCCCTGTCCGGCGATGAACCTGCCGAACTCATGATGCAACAGTCAGGGACGAAGGAAGGCTGCGACGAACACTCAGGTGGCCTCAATTACGAACATTAAATTCGATTATATACACCAAGTCCGCAACTCACCCCTGAAGGGGAACATGTTTACTTAGTCCAAATCCCTTGCTTACCGCACTATTTGTATCAGTCCGCACTTATAGCAGACTTCCTTTCATAAATAATGCAGCACTTTTCGACTGTAATTACATTACCTTTTATATATATGTCCATTACACAACATCTTGCACCCGTACATTTTGGTACGGCCGAATACACCAGGGGCTTGTGTTCCCCGCATTATGGTGTGATAAGACCGAACACTTTCACAAGTGTGGCACCCCGAACTTATATCATTATATCAATCGGCTCCGAATCATGTCTTGGGTCAACAGTTGGGTTTTCCCGGCTCCCACGTTTTGGTGCCTTACGTTCCGTTCTGTCGGCTAAGGTGGTACTGGGAGAACCACTGCAATTGCGCCCCAGTTGAGCCGGGTGAGCGCCTCAGTGAAGAAAGCTAAAACTGACTGGCATGATAAGGCGAGAGACTGGTCGCTGTTCAAGAGGTTTTTTTTCGGGTCCTTAAAGACTCACGCCGCTTCGAGCGAAGTTCCGGACAATGTCCGACGAAGGCGTGGATAGCGCCCCAGGTTCGGCCTTCCGAATACCAGGGGCTTCGCCGAAATTTAAAATTATAGAATTCTATGGCTAAGTGAGAGTGTTCAAGCATTATAAGTCCGGTTGCCTTGTTCGTTGTGTTGAGCGCCTCCCTAGATGGACCCAAAAATGGGAACAAGAGTGCTCAAGTTTATCCCGAACACCCCAGCACTCGTGGCTTGGGGGCTGAAGCCAACGACTTGCCATCTCTCAGATTTTATAAACGGCCGCACAGAAGGTAATATTTTAAATTAAACAAGCGTTGCTTAACGCGCACATGAACAAAGTTTCAGCGCAGGATAATACATAACGAGTTTACTCAAAGATTACATTTCGGGGGCACTCATCCGCAATATCGCGGGCTCCCTTCAGGACAGTTTTATAATACATCTCGGCGTGCGATACTCCTTGCCCGGTGGCGGTGGGTCCGTGAGAAGCTTCTCCGCATCCAACTTGCCCCAATGCACCTTTGTGCGGGCAAGGGCCCGACGAGCACCTTCAATACAGGCGGAGCGCTTGATGACCTCCACCCAGGGGCACGCATCCACCAGCCGCCGCACGAGGCCGAAGTAGCTTCCAGGCATGGCCTGTCCAGGCCACAGCCGGACTATAAGGCCCTTCATGGCCTCCTCAGCTACCTTGTGGAGTTCGACCAGCTGCTTCAGCTGGTCGCTTGGGGGCACCGGATGTCCGGCCTCAGCATACTGAGACCAGAAGACCTTCTCCGTCGAGCTCCCCTCCTCGCCACGATAGAATGCGGCGGCATCGGACGCACTACGCGGCAGATCTGCAAACGCCCCTGGAGAGCTCCGAATGCGGGTAAGTGTAGGTAGTTTACATTAACATGCTTGCTTTGCATGAAAAATGCCTTACCCGCCGCTATTTTCTTCACATCTTCAACCTCCTGAAGGGCCTTACGGGCCTCGGCCTTGGCGGACTTGGCACTTTCGAGAGCCGAGGCAAGCTCGGACTCTCGAGTCTTGGAGTCACGCTCCAAACTCTCATGCTTCTCCATGAGAGCCTGGAGCTCTTGCCGTACTTCCGCCACCCGTGCCTCCTGCTTCTCTCGCTCTTCCCGCTCCGCGGCCGCACTGCGTTCGGCCGCGGACACGGCCTCCTTCAGGGCTGCCACCTCGTTCGTGGCCCCTACAATATCCATATTATCCTTGTTAATTTTATTGCAACCAAAATCCTTTTCTGTAAGGTAACTATTCAAAGTGGTGTTAATCACCTTCTTTGTCCTCGAGCTGCTTCTTAGCATGGCCGAGCTCTTGCTCCGACCGCTCGAGATCCTTCTTCAACACTTCGACCTCCGCCGATAGTGCGGCAGAGGTCAGCAGCGCAGCCTGCAAACCCATATTGACATATTTTAAGTACCCTGCGTATATCTTGTTAGATCCTCAGTCCGGCTTTTCTTTCCGAACACCGAACTGAGCATCAGGGGCTACTGTCTATGCGGTATTACATTACATAATTTTAACTTCTTACCTCAAAGCCTGTTAGAAGGCTGCTGCAGGCTTCGGTCAGCCCACTTTTGGCGAGCTGAACCTTTTGAATCACCGCACTCATGATAGTGCGGTGTTCTTCCTCGATGGAAGCGCCTTTAAGCGCCTCCAACAAGTTATCCGGCGCCTCCGGTTGGACGGAGGCCGCCGGTGTCACGGTCTTGCCCTTCTTTCGAAGGGGCCGCTTGCCGGACTCTGGAACCACTGCGGGTTCCGATGTAGAGTCCGGCGCAAAGTCCGGGAGGCTGCCTGACGGCGCCTCCAGAGCCTCCTCCTGATGGGTTCCTCTCTGGGATCCCACCTCGGCGTCCTCGTCGGCGCGTGGGGTAGAGGCAGTCGGAAGTGAATCCACATCCGACGGGGCCAACGACCCGCTCGATGAGTCGGGGAGATCGTCATCGGCCGGACTACGGACAGAATGCGGCATTAAGGACACTACGCGACACGAAAGAAATTGCATATAAAGGATCCGGATACTTACGATCTTGCCGGACGCCTGGCCCTTGGAGGCCACTCACCCTCGCCAACTGTGGGGTTGGCGAAACTGTCCGAGGGGATAGTCCTCCCCCTCTTGGACCCTTCGGCCTCCCCTATTGGGGAAGCCTTCCTCTTCTTCTCTCCCTCCTCCGGGAGAGAGTACTCCTCCTCCTCCTCATCTTCGGGGGAGGAGTACGCCTCGTCGTCGGATGCCTGATTGTGGGAACTCTTTCGAGTCCCCGCGGTCACCTTCTTGGCCTTCTTCTCTGGCACCACGTGCGGTGCTGGAACCAGCAGCCCTACTAAGCGGGTGTTCTCTGGGTCTTCTGGCATGGGAGCCGGGCTGATAAGCAGCTTGGCCTTCTCCATCCATTCCTGTCAAAGGAAGAGACAGAATGAAACCCCTCTAGAATCAATTTGATTACCACAAGTGTCCCGTAAAGGGGTTGAATCACTTACCTCGTCAGCCGGATGCTGCGAGCGAAATCTGCGATCTTCTATCGGGATGCGGGGGCTTCGGCGCCCTTAAACAGCACCCTCCAGGCGCCTTCGTATGTCGTATCGAAGAGCCCGCTTAGCGCCTGGTGCTGTTCCGGATTGAACTCCCACAGATTGAATGCCCGTTCTTGGCATGGGAGAATCCGGCGGATGAGCATGACTTGGACCACGTCGATGAGCCTGAGCTTATTGCTCACCAGCTTCTGGATGCAGGCTCGGAGTCCCATCACCTCCTTCGGATTGCCCCACAGCAAGCCCTTCTCTTTCCAGGAGGTGAGCTGCGTGGGGACGCCAGATCTAAACTCGGGGGCCGCCGCCCATGTGGGCTTGCGCGGCTCGGTGATGTAGAACCACCCCGATTGCCACCCCTTGACGGAGTCCACGAAGGCCCCTTCGAGCCAAAGGACGTTGGGCAACTTGCCCAACATGGCGCCTCCGCATTCCGCTTGCGTGCCCTTCACAACCTTCGGCTTGACGTTGAAGGTCTTGAGCCACAGGCCGAAGTGGGGCCGGATGCAGAGGAAGGCCTCGCACACGACGATAAACGCCGAGATGTTGAGGATGAAGTTCGGCGCCAGATCGTGGAAATCCAGGCCGTAGTAAAACATGATCCCCCGGACGAATGGGTGCAGTGGAAAGCCCAGTCCGCGGAGGAAGTGGGGAAGGAAGACGACCCTCTCATGGGGCCCAGGGTTAGGGATGAGCTGCCCCTCGTCGGGCAGCCGATGCGCGATATCGCCGGAAAGGTATCCGGCGCTGCGCAGCTTGGTGATGTGCTCCTCCTTAACGGTGGAGGCCAACCATTTGCCTCCCGCTCCGGACATATTCGGAGAAGGTCGAGGCGAGATGCGCGAGCTTGGGCGTTGGAGCTTGAGTACGCGGAGATGGATAAGCAAAGGAGGAAGAAGGCGTAGGTGAGAAGGTGAATCCTTATCCCTTATATATAGGCGGACGAAAACTATGCGTCCCCACCGGCCTGATAAAACTCGCTTATCTCCCAAGCGCCACCATCAATGGCGCGGTTGGGTTACCCACGTCCGTATTGATGAGAATCCCGGAATAAGGGGAACACGATCTCTGCTTCGACAAGACGTGCCAAGGAAACCGCTTCGCTAAACGTGCTGAGGTGGTATAGTAAAAAACGATTCAAGTAAAAGCCTGGTAGCGGCGTGATGTCGCGCCGCATAATACGTCAGCAGATTGAACTGGTGTACATTTTATTCTCTCTACGGTGGAGTGTGGAATTTATTTTGCAGAGCTGGACACTATCCTGGTGTTCATGATCTTCTCTGGATTATTCAAGGGAGGAACCCGCCTTGCAATGCCGAACATTATGCGCGCCGGACTAATCGTCATTGAAGCCTGGTTCAGGGGCTACTGAGGGAGTCCTGGACTAGGGGGTGTCCGGACAGCCGGACTATCATCGTCCGCCGGACTCCAAGACTACGAAGATACAAGATTGAAGACTCCGTCCCGTGTCCGGATGGGACTTTCCTTGGCGTGGAAGGCAAGCTTGGTGATACGGATATGTAGATGTCCTACCATTGTAACCGACTCTGTGTAACCCTAGCCTTCTCCGGTGTCTATATAAACCGGGGAGCTTTAGTCCGTAGGACACAACATACATTACAACAATCATACCATAGGCTAGCTTTAGGGTTTAGCCTCCTTGATCTCGTGGTAGATCCACTCTTGTACTACCCATATCATCAATATTAATCAAGCAGGACGTAGGGTTTTACCTCCATCGAGAGGGCATAAACCTGGGTAAAACATCGTGTCCCTCGTCTCCTGTTACCATCCGCCTAGACGCACAGTTCGGGACCCCCTACCCGAGATCCGCCGGTTTTGACACCGACAACGGCGCATTCCGTTGCCTCCCCATGAACATGACGACGACGTTGTTTCTTCGTTCCGACCCAGCCATGTACACGAGCCCTGGCCGTACGTATGCACGAGTAGGCGTTCGAGACCCCGCTCGTATGTACACATACGTGGCCGTATTTTCTTTCTTGCACCCTGGCCGCTGTACGTATGTGTACATGCTACGTGCGCGCCTCTACTACAACACATACGCGCCTCTACTACGACACGTGCGCGCCTCTACATCGATCAGTATATATGTACGTACATGTTCGCGACCAGAATGACAATGATACGTACGCTTCGACCAGGTGGGTCCCAACTGTCAAGCACTTCCTTGCCTACAAAGATGTAGCTGGTGGGTCCCAGCAGTCAGGGGGGCGAATCGTTTTTTTTGCCCAGACGCACTTCCTTGCGTGCGAATATGTAACTGGTGGGTCCCAACAGTCAGGGGGGCGAATCATTTTTTTTGCCCGGACGCACTTCCTTGCGTGCGAAGGTGTAGCTGGTGGGTCCCTGCAGTCAGGGGGGCGAATCATTTGTTTGCCCAGACGCACTTCCTTGCGTGTGAAGATGTAGCTGGTGGGTCCCAGCAGTTAGGGGGAAACGCTTTTTTCACGAAATACAGTGGCCCATCCGGTGGGTCCCAGCTGTCAGGTGGAGCAATCATTATTTTCCGCGTAATAAGGAGGCACTTCCTTGCTGCGGCCGTGGACCCACCTATCAGCCTCTCCACGTACAGTCCACGTCCGATGGAAGTCATTCCTTGACCACGTTGACCACGCCGCGCCGAGAGCACCAGGGCGGTGGACGACGGCGAGGCCTAGGAAGGGGACGACGGTGTCGCCGTGGGGAACGAGCACCTATGGGGCAGGGCCCCTTTTCGGTTCGGCAGGGAGCGGGGGGCGCACGAAGAGCAGATCAAGGTGATGCGCGCACGGGGGATTTTACCCAGCTTCGGAGCTCTCCGGAGAGATAAAACTCCTACTGCTGCTTAGTGTCTATATTGAGTTCTTGCTCAGGAGCGATCAATGTTGTCCGACTGAGCGTGGGAGTGTTCTAGTTTCGAATCCGTCGAACCTCCTCTATGTGCGCATGGGCCTCCTTTTTATAGGCTAAAGGGGTCACCGACAGGTGGCAACGCAGAGAGGGGTAAAAAAGTAAAAAGAGGGGTTGGTACAACCGCCATATACAGTGCCCTCCCTCCCCTACCTAACTCTGATGGCAGGGGACAGGGGCATTTAATGCCCGTCCCGTCGCCCAAACAGTGTAAAAAGCGACCGCTAAGTGTGCCACCGTTTGCCACGATGGTTATCTTGTCAGCGCCTGCTTGCCACCGCGTACCCCTAGCTGCACCGCCTCCCGCCACGTGTGCTTGGGAGAGTCCCAGAGCGACACGTTGGCAGGTGTGCTGGAGCGCGGGCGCAGAGTGGTGGCTTCGCCGCGGCAAGCGCCTTGCCGCGGTCGCTGTCTCGTCACTCCCGCAAGCTTGTCGCTTGCCGGTCCTTGCCGGGACGCGGGGCGCGTCGCGGCAAGCCTCTTGAAAAGCCTTGGTTGGCCTTCCCGGCAAGCTCCTCTTGCCGGGGCCTTGTCCTTCCCGGCGAGCTCCTCTTGCCGGGGTCGTGTGTCTTCCCGGCAAGCTCCTCTTGCCGGGGTCTTGCGTCTTCATCTTGAATACTTTGTTCTTGAATGGCACCAATAGGAATGACGGAGGATCTAGGCGGACCTCCGGCAAGCCCTGCCGCGGGACGCTGCGACTGCCCGTGCACAAGTTCGGGGTACTGAGGTACCCCTACTTTAGTACACCGACAGGAGCCCCCGGGCCTGGGCCATACACGGTGCTGAGCGCTGTTGGGCCAGGCCCAAAACAGTGCACGGGTACGCGCGACCTGAGCCCAAACCAAATTTGACTCCGTATCCGCCGTGCTCTCCCGTAACGGCATGCGTCAAACGTGGCGTCGTGGGTGACGCGGGCAGCATGCACGGGGCTCAGCCCCACGAGCATGCGTCAAGTCATGATGAAGGAGACGGTTCACGCCCCCTTACCTAAACGGAGGTAGGCGTGGGGGCGTGGTGCATTTACTCGACGAGGCTGGAGTGTGGTTTCCGAGGCGTCCGTTCCCTGCGATCACGGGATGGGGTGAGGCCGCCTCATCCGTCGCCTCAGCTCTGCATCCCCGCCACGCGGCTCCCATGCGCTTGGAGTCGTGGATGGTGGGAGTGGAGACCTGGCCCGTCGCGAGCAGGGGCAGCGGGTTGGCCCCGACTCCCTGCTCTCTTCGTGCCTTGATTCGCTGAGCGGGGCAGCTGAGCCCCCACCTCGCTTCTTTATAAAGAGCGGGAGGGGAGCACAGAAGACCGCACTCTCTCATCTCCTCCTTTCTTTAGTTTCTGCCCCCCCCCCCTTCTCTCATTCGCCATGGAGAAAGGGAGCTTAGGCCCTTCATCGGTGGCGGCGAGGGTTGCTGCCAGACAGCGCACCTCTCCCTCTCCCGCGCCCGTGGTGGCAGATCCAGCCACAAGGGGAAGAGGGAGGGGGCGAGGTCGCGGACGAGGTCGAGGACAAGGCCGAGGCGCTCGGGGAAGAGGCGGACGGGGCGGTTCGCCAGCTTCGCCTCCGCCGGCGGCTCCTCCCCCCACGGTGGTCCATATAGGGGACAACCCTTGCGAGTTCTTCGTCAGGCTGCGCCGGGCGCCTCGTCGTCGCCTCCGGCTTCCAGCTCCGTTTGCAAGCGCGATGGAGTTGGACTGTGGGATCAGCGGGGCTGTGGGATCAGCGGCACGCGAGTCCGCGTTACATTCCTAGCCCCTAATGTGATGTATCTCGATCGAGGGTGGAAGTCGTTCGCCCGCATCCACAGCCTGATGGAGGGGTTTACCCTCCATTTTAAGTTGGTGGAGGGCGATCTCCTCTCCGTCAAGGTCTTCGAGTGTTTCGGCACTCGGGCGAAGTGCTGCGTGGACAGCTCCTCCGATAGTGAAGGCTCCCCCTCGAGCGAAAGCGACGAGGAAGAGGGCGACAGCGACGATGAGGGTAGCGGGCGGCGGGATGGCGGGCCCGACTAGGTGTCAGGCGCCGTCCCGTGCGGCACCGGTGACCCCATCATCCGCGTCGCCAGCTCCTTGAACTCCCCGGGATGCTCTCTTGGTGTCTTCTGGCATCCGTAGGTCGCCTAGGCAACCCTTTTGCCCTTTTCGCCTCCTTGACCTACCTCCTGTAGAGAGGGACAGGAAAGGGATTACGGGCATCTTATCTCTTTCATTTGTAAGCCTTCGGGCCTTAGCTGTATCTAAAACTTGTAATCCTCTCTTTCATGTTTTTCATCCTCTATGGACTGTACCTGAGTGGGATGTTTTTTAATGAAAAGGGGATGCTTGCCGGGTTGTTCGTCTCGCGGGTTGAACCCACGCCAAGGAGCAAATCCTTGGTATCCTTCGGATAGACACTTCATCCCTTGGCAACTGGCCCTGCCGCCTTCCCACGTCGCTCGACCTTGCTCACGCCTTTGACGGAGGCGGGAACGAGGTGGGTGCGGCCTCCTCGTTTCATCTCTTTGCTGCCGCCACTACGACCAAACTTGGCCCCGGGAACGGGCCCCAGGGCTCAGAGTTGGGGGAGCATGGCAGTTTTCAGGAAGAAACGCGGTTTCGCATTCCCCAGTCCATAAGAGGATGCATGATGAGGGACGAAGGATGAATCTTGGCACTCGCAGCCCCCGGCAATACTGGCTTGTCGGGGCCCAGGCGCCGGCGCGCCCTTCTCCTCCCTTTTCTTGCCGCTGCTAGACATGTCACGGGAACAATCCATTAAAGCGCGGCAAGTTATTTTCGTAATATAACTTTATCCTGGGTAGTATTTGCTATGTTATTTCCTTTACTTGATCTCTCCCTTTGTATGTTTTTACCCTACGCTTTTAGGGAACTTGCCGGCACGGGCACGCTTGCCGCGAGTGCTGAGTGCGGAACATCAGCAGCTCGCTGGCGGTGCGGGAGCACGCTTGCCGCGAGTGCTGAGTGCGGAACATCAGCAGCTCGCTGGCGGTGCCGCTACCGGCAAGAAACCTTGCCGCAACTAGTCGCAGCTCACATAAGTTGTTGAGCGGACTCGAAACAAAGTAAGGGCGCAACTAGCTACGGGTTGGTTCCTCCGCGCACAGGTTTTCCATACAAAGTGCGATCGTTCGAGGAAGATAACTTAAAAATTTAAAAACTAATTGCTCAAACTCTGGCAACTTAGCTTTTCTGTCGTCTGCTTCCCGGCAAGGGCGGAACCTTTCTTGAACGATGCCCGGTCCACACCATTATCTTCTCCTTCCCCCCCGGCAAACTTGTGCGCGAGGGAAACTTTCTTCTCTTTGCGAAAAAAGAAAGAAGAGAAAATAATGATATGGAGCCTTATTGCTCGTTATTGCTTACCGGGGCTTGGTGCTGCACAAGGTGTCAGATAATACATGCTAAAAAAGAAAGAATGCATGAAATTGACAAGATGTGCGGAGCACATGGGTTTTACTTATGCACGGGGTCTGCGCCCGGCTTTGTACAAAGGATTACATGCAACAGCGGCAAGACTTGTACAAAAGGTGGTTGCCGGAACGGGTTCCATCAACCACGCCTTACGGGTAAAACTTACGAAGATGCTCAATGTTCCAGGAGTTGCTCACCGGTATGGCATCTTCGGTCTCAAGGCGGACAGCTCCAGGCCTAGTGACTCGTTTCACCCGGTAAGGGCCTTCCCACTTCGGCGTCAACTTGTTGGAATTCTTGGCGGACTAAACACGCCGAAGAACAAGGTCACCTTCCTCGAGACTTTTGGCATTAACTTTGCGTCTATGGTAGCGGCGCCAAGCTTGCTGGTAGCGAGCAGCTCGCACAGCAGCCTGAAGACGATCCTCCTCGAGGAGCAACGCGTCATGTTGCCGCAGTTGCTCTTGCTCAAGCTCATCGTAAGCGAGCACTCGAGGCGATCCGTATACGAGTTCCATGGGGAGAACTGCCTCTGCTCCGTAGACTAGAGCAAAGGGTGTCTGGCCGGTGGCTCGATTTGGCGTCGTTCTGATCGACCAAAGAACCACCGGCAGCTCCTCGATCCAGTTTCTTCCGCACTTGTGCAGCCTGTCGAAAGTTCTGGTCTTGAGCCCGTGCAGCACTTCAGCGTTCGCCCTCTCTGCTTGACCGTTGCTTCTCGGGTGAGCAACAGAAGTGAAGCAGATCTTGGTGCCAAGATCTTGGACGTACTGCATGAAGGTGCGGCTCGTGAACTATGTGCCATTGTCGGTGACGATCCGGTTAGGGACTCCGAAACGGCAAACAATTGACCTGAAGAACTTGACTGCTGACTATGCTGTCACCTTCCTCACTGGTTCCACTTCCGGCCACTTTGTGAACTTGTCGATGGCGACGTACAAGAACTCAAAGCCCCCGACATCTCGGGGAAAAGGGCCGAGGATGTCGAGCCCCCAGACCAAAAATGGTCAGGATAAAGGGATCATCTCGAGAGCTTGAGCTGGTTGATGTATCTGCTTGGAATGGAACTGGCACGCTTCACACTTGGTTACTTGTGCAGTTGCATCCTGGAGGGCTGTCGGCCAGAAGAAACCTTGTCGGAACGCTTTGCCGGCAAGTGCTCTTACGCCAATGTGGCGGCCACATATGCCTCCATGTATCTCCGCCAACAGCTCTTGTCCTTCTTCCCGTGGAATACACTTCAATTTCACTCCGTTGAATCTTCTTCTGTATAGTATGTCATCGACAAACTGGTACATACTTGATTGCCGGGCTACTCTTTCCGCTTCTTCTTGTTCTTCGGGAAGTTCTCCTGTTTGAAGGAAACGGACAATCTGCTGCGCCCATGTTGGAGCTTGTGGCTCGATAACAAGAACTAAAGGCTCAAATGCTGCTGCGGGAACATCCGCTTCCACGACAAAAATCTGTGATTCAGCCGGAGCGTGATGCTCCCCGGCAAGAGTGTCGGGACACAACTTGTCAGGAGCGTCTGCTTCAACGAAACAAACCCCGGGGCTTGTCGGAGCAGACCGCTCCTCAGCGCAAGGCAAATCTGTTGCTGCGGGAACGTCCGCTTCTACGGCGAGAACCTGCGGCTCCGCCGGAGCTTGACGTTCCCCGGCAAGCTTGCCAGAGCAAAGTTTGTCGGGAGCTTCTGCTTCAACGGAACAAACCCTGGGGCTTGCCGAAGCAGACCGCTCCTCAGCGCTCTTGGTGTTGATCTTGGGGACCTTCTTGTAGGCCTAGAGGTCATGGCCCTTAGTGCGGTGGATCTTGCAATACTGCTTGCCGGAGTTGTCCTGCTTGTCGGCGGCTGCTACAGGCTCGCCGGAGCCACCCGCTTTGGCCTTCTCGGCACCACCTTTGTTGCCGGACTGCTCGACAGCTAGCACATCCTTAGGCTTCCTCTTTCCGTTATTCCGCCTCCGGTTCTTCTTTGCCGGAGGGGTGTCCTCACTGTCAGATCCTTCTGCTCCTGAATTCTCTCCGGGAAGTTTCCTCCCCTCCTCAGCACGTGCACACTTGTCGGCCAGAGCATATAGCTCGCTGACATCTCTGATTTTGCACATCGCCATCTCCTTCCTCATCCTGCGGTTACGCACGTTCTGATGGAACGCGCTGATAACCGCGGCAGGGTGGACGTCTGGGATGTTGCGCTGCACCTGGCTGAATCTCTGTATGTACTTGCGCAGGGGCTCTGCTTCTTTCTGGGCGAGCAGATGAAGATCGCTCTCCTGACCATGGGGCTTGTGGCCGCCCATGAAGGCACCGACAAACTGATGGCACAGGTCCGCCCACGAAGAGATGGAGTTGTCCGGCAAGTGCATGAGCCAAGATCTGACGTTGGGCTTGAGCACCAGCGGGAAGTAGTTGGCGAGGATTTTCTCGTCGCGCCCCCCAGCACCTGCACCGCGATGGTGTAGACGCTGAGGAACTCCGACGGATGTATCCTTCAATCGTACTTCTCGGGCACGTCTGGCTTGAAGTTCTTGGTACTGGGCCACTGGACCTGCCGCAGCTCACGAGTGAACGCAGGGCAACCTACCGCGTACGGCAAGTCGCCCGGTTCCCCTGGTGCATGCATATCAACAGTGGGCCCAGTGTGCTGGTCTGACTGACGCCGCGCTTCTCTTCGACGCTCGATGCGAGTACGAGCGTCTTCTTGCCGTCGTTCTTGGAGAACTTGGCGTTGATCGCGACGGGCTCGCGGGTCCGACGACACGGTGGAGTCAGTGTCGAGGTTGGCCCGGCGAGTCGGCGATCTGGGCCTTCGTGGTGGGGAGTGCACGGTGGTGGCACCTCCGCCAGTCCTGTCGCCTCCGGCCTCTGCCTGGCCCTCTTGCCGCGGCTTCGATGTTCTTGGTTGCCGGGGCTTGTCGGCGTTGGCGAAGCTGATGAGGCTCTGGATGGTCATCCTCCAGTCGTCGATCTTGTCCAGCGCTAGAGGGTAGTCTAGTAGCAGTTGGGCTCGGGCCAACGCTTCTTCTGGGGTTTTCGGCGGTGGGGGCGAACGACGCGAGGAGCGGGATATGCTCAAACTTCTAACAGTGTTAGAAGGAGCAGCATTTCATCCAGGCGGCCGTGCCATGCTCGTGCCAACGCGCTGGCGTGTATGTTGGTCTGGAGCGTCCCGCGATCCGCCGGCTTGGCCTTGCTCCAACGCGAGCACCATGGCGTTGTTGATCCCGCGCCTCCTGAGAGGGGCGCGGCGCATGTATGGACGCCGAAGTTTGCGGGGCTTTGTCCTTGGATCTGGTGACGATGTGAGTCTCCCCGTCGGCGCCCGTCCCTCCGCCGGCGTCTACCCCACCGCCCGTTTGCTCCGGCGGCGGCGGGATCGACGCGGACGGAGCGGCCACCTCCGAAGTCTTCTTCTTCGGTGGCATGTCGATGAAGACGTCGATGTAGCGCGCGCGAAGACCGGATCAGGTTCGCACGACCTCGACGCCCCCTACCTGGCGCGCCAGAGGTGTCGCCATGGGGAACAAGCACCTATGGGGCAGGGCCCCTTTTCGGTTCGGCAGGGAGCGGGGGGCGCACGAAGAGCAGATCGAGGTGATGCACGCGCGGGGGATTTTACCCAGCTTCGGAGCTCTCCGGAGAGATAAAACTCCTACTGCTGCTTAGTGTCTATATTGAGTTCTTGCTCAGGAGCGATCAACGCTGTCCGACTGAGCGTAGGAGTGTTCTAGTTTCGAATCCGTCGAACCTCCTCTACGTGCGCATGGGCCTCCTTTTTATAGGCTAAAGGGGTCACCGACAGGTGGCAACGCAATGAGGGGTAAAAAAGTAAAAAGAAGGGTTGGTACAACCGCCATATACAGTGCCCTCCCTCCCCTACCTAACTCTGACGGCAGGGGACAGGGGCATTAAATGCCCGTCCGGTCGCCCAAACAGTGTAGAAAGCAACCGCTAAGGGTGCCACCGTTTGCCACGATGGTTATCTTGTCAGCGCCTGCTTGCCACCACGTACCCCTAGCTGCACGGCCTCCCGCCACGTGTGCTTGGGAGAGTCCTAGAGCGACACGTTGGCAGGTGTGCTGGAGCGCGGGCGCAGAGTGGTGGCTTCGCCGCGGCAAGCGCCTTGCCGCGGTCGCTGTCTCGTCATTCCCGCAAGCTTGTCACTTGCCGGTCCTTGCCGGGACGCGGGGCGCGTCACGGCAAGCCTCTTGAAAAGCCTTGGTTGGCCTTCCCGGCAAGCTCCTCTTGCCGGGGCCTTGTCCTCCCCGGCGAGCTCCTCTTGCCGGGGTCGTGTGTCTTCCCGGCAAGCTCCTCTTGCCGGGGTCTTGCGTCTTCATCTTGAATACTTTGTTCTTGAATGGCACCAATAGGAATGACGGAGGATCTAGGCAGACGTCCGGCAAGCCATGCCGCGGGACGCTGCGACTGCCCGTGCACAAGTTCGGGGTACTAAGGTACCCCTACTTTAGTACACCGACAGACGGGGAGCCAGGGAAGACACGGAAGTGGAAGCCCGCGCAGAGAGGAGTACGAGGGTTCACTGGTTCGGCTGCGGTGTGAGGCTGCCGTTGCCGCAGGGCCTGGCCAGCGGTGGAATAGTAGGGGGCGGTGAGGCCTCCGCGGCAGCACAGTCAGCCACGGGAGGCAGGAGCATGCGGCACGACCGGTGCTGCTTTGGGTGGCTGGAGCAAGAAGACCAGATGTAGAAGAAGCACTACGGCCGTTGGATGGACATCGTACAGTCACTGGAGCTAGAATCGTGCATATTGACTAAAGTTGACAAAGGCCCCCGTCCCAGTCAACTTAGTAGGCCCACAAGTCATCCTCCCACCATGGTTGGTCCCAGCTAGCAGGGGGAGTATTCATTTTTTGTGTGCGTAACAAGGAGGCACTTCCGGTGGGTCCGAGCTGTGAAAGTGCAACTATCCCTAGGTGGTTTTGGTAATTCCTAACAACATATAGCTCATTGAGCTAACATCATTCCAAGATGAATATTTCAGGAAAATCTCAATGAATGGCATGGCATGGATGAGAAAAGTGGATCCCTCAAAATGCTAAGGACAAAAGGATTTGCTCAAGCTCAAAAGCTCAAGACTCTACATTTTATATTTTAGTGATCCAAGATCACATTGAGTCTATAGGAAAAGCCAATACTATCAAGGACGGATGAGGTGTTGCTTAATGAGTTTCTTGCTCCACGGTGCTTAGTGATATGCTCCAAAACCCTCAACTACTTTCTCACATCCAAATATGACCTAAACCAAAAGTGAAACTCGGCCCTACCAATTCTTTCTATCCGGCGCCACCGAGTTCAGATGTCATAGCCACTGCCACAAACCCTAGGCAAATCGGTCTCACCGATAGGGATCTCGGTCTCACCGAGATGGGATTGTAATCTCTCTGTTTCCCTTCGTAACGTTTCGGTACCACCGAGATGAGCGATCGGTACCACCGAGACTGCAATGTAAACTCCCTGTTTCCTTTTCGTAACATTTCGGTCCCAGCGAAATGAGCGAATCGGTCCCATCGAGTTTACCTGACCAACTCTCTGGTTAGCTTATTACCAATTTGTGTGTAACGGTTAGATTTTTTGTGGAGGCTATATATACCCCTCCACCTCCTCTTCATTGGTGGAGAGAGCCATCAGAACAAACCTACACTTCCAACTTGCTGTTTCTGAGAGAGAACCACCTACTCATGTGTTGAGGCCAAGATATTCCATTCCTACCATGTGAATCTTGATCTCTAGCCTTCCCCAAGTTGCTTTCCACTCAAATCTCCTTTCCACCAAATCCAAATCCTGTGAGAGAGAGTTGAGTGTTGGGGAGACTATCATTTGAAGCACAAGAGCAAGGAGTTCATCATCAACACACCATTTGTTACTTCTTGGAGAGTGGTGTCTCCTAGATTGGCTAGGTGTCACTTGGGAGCTTCCAACAAGATTGTGGAGCTGAACCAAGGAGTTTGTAAGGGCAAGGAGATCGCCTACTTCGTGAAGATCTACCGCTAGTGAGGCAAGTCCTTCGTGGGCGACGGCCATAGTGGGATAGACAAGGTTGCTTCTTCGTGGACCCTTCGTGGGTGGAGCCCTCCGTGGACTCACGCAACCATTACCCTTGTGGGTTGAAGTCTCCATCAACGTGGATGTACGATAGCACCACCTATCGGAACTAGGACTGAGGGAGTCCTGGACTAGGGGGTGTCCGGATAGCCGAACTATCATTACCAGCCGGACTCCAAGACTATGAAGATACAAGATTGAAGACTTCGTCCCGTGTCCGGATGGGACTTTCCTTGGCGTGGAAGGCAAGCTTGGCAATAAGGATATGTAGATCTCCTACCATTGTAAGCGACTCTGTGTAACCCTAGCTGTCGGTGTCAAAACCGGCGGATCTCGGGTAGGGGCTCCCGAACTGTGCGTCTAGGCAGATGGTAACAGGAGACAAGGGACACAATGTTTTTACCCAGGTTCGGGCCCTCTCGATGGATGTAAAACCCTACTCCTGCTTGATCGATATTGATGATATGGGTAGTACAAGAGTGGATCTACCACAAGATCAAGGAGGCTAAACCCTAGAAGCTAGCCTATGGTATGATTTTTGTAATGGTTGTTCGTCCTACGGACTAAAACCCTCCTGTTTATATAGACACCGGAGAGGGCTAGGGTTACATAGAGTCGGTTACAATGGTAGGAGATCTACATATCCGTATCGCCAAGCTTGCCTTCCACGCCAAGGAAAGTCCCATCCGGACACGGGACGAAGTGTTCAATCTTGTATCTTCATAGTCTAGGAGTCCGGCCGATGATGATAGTCCGGCTATCCGGACACCCCCTAGTCTAGGACTCCCTCAGTAGCCTCCGAACCAGGCTTCAATGACGACGCGTCCAGCGCATATATAGTCTTCGGCGTTGCAAGGAGGGTTCTCCAAATTCCATGTGCTTGCCGAATAGTGTCCGGCTCCCTTATAAATGTTGCGCTCCTTGGCTTCCACGCCCAATAATGGCCCTCTTCCACGCGTCGCACGAATGCGAAAAGCCAGGGTATCTTTTATGTTTTACCCCCTAGCTGCGCAAATAATCTGCCTATAAGAGAGATAAGAATCCAGATCCAAATCACACCATCCTCCTTCCGCGAGTACTCATCGGAGCGCTTCTAAACTAAAACCCATTCCATCATGGACCGTCGACGCGGCTCCTCCTCTCGCGCTCCCAGCCCTCCGCCAGGAGATTGGAGGAGATGTTCAGTTCCGCACAACGAGCTGGTGAAGCTTCAAGCGGAGGGATATCTTCCTCCGGCCTTTATGGTCCCGGTTCGAGCCGGGCTGGCCACCTACAAAGGTGGGAAGCAAGTGGAGGCCACCCCTAGCCCCTCTAAAGGAGAGCGGGTGTGTCTCGTCCCCTATCTAATAAGGGGGCTTGGATTTCCCGTACATCCGTTCCTCTGCGGGCTTCTGGAGTTCTATGAACTCCAGCTCCATTACCTCACGCCAACCTCTATTCTGCACATCGCGGGTTTCGTAGCTCTTTGCGAGCTATTCCTGGGCATCGAGCCCCATTTTGCACTGTGGAAGAGGCTATTCTGCCTCGTACCCCCTTCTCACGAGGGGTCAATATATCAAGTGGGCGGTGCCGAAATATGGCGCATCGCCGGGACCGGATATCCATCCGGAACCCCAAAGAAAGCGTCCGAAGACTGGCCTTCGGAATGGTTCTATGTAGAAGACGCTCCACTGCCGGACCCAGTTCGGATCGGCCTCCCAGAGTTCAGTAGGGCTCCTCTGAAGAAACACCTAAGTTGGCGCCCGCGGAGCCCTCAACTGGAGGAAGACAAGGGCGTCCATTATTTGATGGGCCGGATAAGGTTGCTGGCCCATTCCGGATTGACCTTGATTGGAGTCATGGCCATGTGCATAATGCGGGGGGTGCAGCCGCTGCAATACAGGGGCCACCCCATGTGGGATTTCAACGGGGAAAATGATGCCACCCGTCATGGCCGCAAAGGGCCGGAATCGGCTGAAGATCTGATGAAGATTCTGTCCGGCCTGTACAAGGGGGAGAAGGAGGACTTCCTCCAGACGAGCCCATTGAATGGGTTCTCCATGAATAACCCTCGGCGCTGGGTAAGCAGACATTTTATTTATCCGACCCATGCCTTCAAAGTTTAAGTACCTTACTTTACGATTTCGACGCAGGAGCTGCATCGGGATGTGGAGGGCATACATAGTCCGGCTCCACAACCCGAGGATCCAGGAAGATCCCTTGATCCGGCCTCCGAAGAGGATCCGGACATAAAGGTGGAGCTAATCAACGGGGTGTTCCACCAACTCAACATGGACAACGCGCTAGTTGCCATTACGGCTGACTACCCCGGCTTGTTACCGGCTTCCCAGGTACTTATGACCGAAGTCCTCACACCATTATTTCATCCTTGCGCATTCCTGACCACCGTATACAACGGTGTCTTGCAAGAGGTGCCTTCAAGGCGGGAAGCCGAACCCGCGGCGGCTGACCAACAAGGGTCAGTCCGACCCCGCAGGCGGAAGAGGGGTGCGGTGCGAATCGAAACGTCACCGCAACGGTATAGCTCGTGACCGTTATTTAGGAAAAGATTCCTAGGGGGTGTATTAATGCTCATGACTTTTTCAGGAAAAAGAGCGCTCGCCGGACTGTGCCCGGCGAGGTTGCCACCCAAGCCTCTGCCAGCCAGGCTCCACCACCTGGTCCGGAGGGGGAGGCGAGCGCAAGGCGCGAGCCGGATACTCCTCCAACGGAGGATGCCGACAGGCTGTCCGCCACCAGGTCTGAGGTGGAGAGCGCCATGAACCATAGGCGCCGCCGGACAGTTTTTCGTGACGTGTGTCTCTCCCCTGAGGCGTTGAATGCCTTTAACGCAAGAGACGCGCACCTCCGCGCTGCTCAAGATTGTTTGACCAGAGCCACGGAGCAGTATGTAAGAGACATACGGGTAAGGGATTATAATAGCGGTATATGCCAGTAGACCCCGAGACTTAAAGTAGTTAAAATAACTGATTTAAGGATCTTTTAATGTGCAGGATCTTACAGAGAAGAATACCCAATTGTCCCAGGAGCTACAAGAGTGCAAGGTCCAACTTGAGGCCGCACTCGCTGCCGCAGGAGGAGACACAGAGACCCCTCCTGGTAACACATTATTTCAAAAAGATAAGCGGTGTGCGGCGTGCGTGTAAGTCTGACAATGATATTGTAGATGTTGCCGGACTGAATCTGGACAAGCAACACCTACTGGCCAGCTGAAGGCCGGCGAGAGGGTGCTTATGAAGGTGCAGCAGGAGACGAACAAACTCCAGGATGCCCACACCCAGCTTGGGGAAGAGCTGAAAGGTGTTCGGGCTGAGCTGTCTGGCTCCGTGAAGGAGAATCAGCGGCTTCGTCGCGGCATCTATGGTAAGTGCTTGAGCGAATTCTTTTGAAAAGAAGAGTTCGGCGAGGAAGCCTATTGACAGAAATATGTCTGTATGTGCGCTCACAGGTCGCCCTGCGGAGGAAATGCCCGGTTCAACGGGTGACCAACTTCCCCAGCTGGTGCAACTGCTCGAACGTGTTCGGCAGGCGATGAGTGGCGTCAGCCAGGCCCTATGGCCATCCGTCTCCCTACCCGAGGGCCTTGGAGAGCTTGCGAAGAAGCTTCAGGGAGCGCGGCAGCGCGTCCATTTATGGAAGATATCGGCCTGCCGTCAAGGTGCCAGGGAGGCCTGGGCCATATTAAAGACGCGGTACAAGAAGGCGGATCCAAACCACATGGCCGAGGTCGGACCTGTGGGGCCCGATGAGAAGGAGATCCCTGTGAGCTTAGTGTACGGCCAAGTAGAGTTGGCCGCTAAGTATTCCCAACAGGACTGTAAATTAGACAACATGTTAGACGGGATTGAGGAGGAGTACAGTCAGTCAATTTGACGATGTATTTAAAATGACATGTAAAATGCCTTCTAGCCGATTGTAGATCGTTTGTATTTGCCGACCTTTTCGCTTCGACCTCGGGACCCTAGAGTCCGGAGCGTGTCCGAATACCTTCTCGGTTATGACAAAACCGGGGCATGCATGGAGACCAGGCGTAGGGGTCATTAGTGCTTTATCAGACAAGTGCCCAACTAGTTATGTTATATTACATGGTTAGTAAGAAACAACTTCCAGGGAGAATAGTTCCGTTAAGGGTTCCTTTCCCTGGGAGGCATGCCCTAAAGTGCATGTCCGGACTGCGAAAAAAGCAGGAAAACATCTGGGGGCAGATAGATAAATGTGTAAAAAATCGTCTTTCAAGTCACCGACCGAATATTCTCTTAAGAACGCTAGCTTTCGGCTTCACCCAGTATGAGGTACACATCCGGCTGACCCGACAGTAACAATCGCAGAGGTGGTCCCTTTACCTCCTAGCCGAACAATCAGGAATGTAGGGGTAAGCACAGGAGCCAGGCAACCCAGCTTGGGCAAAACTTAAGTCATAATGATGCATATAATGGTGAATAAAAGGTACATGTGGAAGTTTCACACATGTGCTGGGCATGAAACCCTTATAAGTAAGCTTTTGTTAGAGAAGCCCCCAGGTATAATGAGTGCGGGTAGCACATCAGGTGTGTGTGAACAATGCGCAAATAGGCCCCCAAGGGCTTTTATGAAAAAGGTTGGAGAAGAGAGAGAAACAAAAGACAGCTGAATTGTGAAAATGTGGAGGAAGGAGACGAACTCTCAGTCCGGCGCTAGGCATAGAATCTTCGGAGGCGGGCTGCGTTCCATGGGTTCGGCTCGACTCGGTTGTCCGATGCACTCCGCAGACGGTATGCTTCGCCGGTCAGGACTTGGTCGATGATGAAGGGACCTTCCCATTTGGGATTGAGTTTGTCCTTTTTCTTGTCCGGCAGGCGTAGAACTAGTTCGCCAACATTGTAAGTTTTAGCCCGTACTTCTCTGCATTGATATCTTCGAGCCTGCTGCTGATAGAATGCGGAACGGGCCTTTGCCACATCGCGTTCCTCCTCCAATGCGTCCAAGTTATCCTGCCGATCCAGCTCGGCTTCTCTTTCTTTGTACATGTGCACTCGAGGTGAGTCATGAATTATGTCGCAGGGCAAAACTGCCTCTGCGCCGTATACCATAAAGGATGGTGTGAATCCGGTAGTACGGTTTGGCGTGGTCCGCAATCCCCAGAGTATGGAGTCGAGCTCCTCTATCCAGTGCGTGTTAGATTCCGTAAGGGACCGCACTAGTCTAGGTTTGATGCCGCTCATTATTAGACCATTTGCTCGTTCCACTTGACCGTTGGTTTGAGGGTGGTAAACCGAAGCGTAGTCGAGCTTAATGCCCATGTTTTTGCACCAGAGTTTAACCTCGTCGGCCGTGAAGTTCGTGCCGTTATCGGTAATGATTCTGTGGGGGACGCCGTAACGGTGTACTACCCCAGATATGAAGTCTATCACTGGTCCGGACTCTGCCGTCTTAACTGGCTTAGCCTCTATCCATTTGGTGAATTTATCCACCATGACCAGTAGGTATTTTTGCTTGTGGGTTCCCCCTTTAAGGGGTCCAACCATGTCAAGCCCCCAGACTGCGAACGGCCAGGTAATGGGTATAGTTTTGAGGGCGGTGGGTGGCATATGGCTCTGATTAGCAAAGAGCTGACAACCGACGCATCTTTGGACTAAGTCCTGAGCATCTGCCTGGGCCGTCGGCCAATAAAATCCTGTACGGAATGCTTTGCCTAGAAGGGCCCGGGCTGCGGCGTGGTGTCCGCCTAGTCCGGCATGAATTTCAGCCAGAAGGTTTCGCCCTTCCTCTTCGGAGATACACCTTTGAAGGACTCCGGTTGTGCTTTTATTATAAAGTTCTCCCTCGTCGACCTTGTAGGCTTTAGATCGCCGAACTATGCAGCAGGCCTCATTTTGGTCTTCGGGAAGTTCCTGCCTAATTAAGTAGGCTAGGAATGGCTCTGTCCACGGGGTGATTACAGCCATTATTTCGTTGCCTGAAGGTGTTATTTCATCGGCTGAGCCGCCGATTATGTCAGATTGTTCTGTGTTGGGTGGTGCGGCTGCTTCCGGGTTGTTATTTCGGGACTCCTCTTCCCATAGTACGGATGGCTTAAAGAGCCGTTCCAGGAAGATGTTTGGAGGGACAGCGTCGCGTTTCGTGCCGTTGCGTGCCAATACGTCGGCTGCTTGGTTATTATCCCGGGCTACGTGGTGGAATTCGAGTCCTTCGAACCGAGCTGACATTTTTAGGACAGCGTTACGATAGGCTGCCATTTTCGGATCCTTGGCGTCAAAGTCTCCATTTACTTGGGATATTGCAAGGTTTGAACCCCCGCGCACCTCTAGGTGTTGAATGCCCATGGAGATTGCCTTCCGGAGGCCATGTAGGAGGGCCTCGTATTCGGCTGCATTGTTGGAGTCTGTGTACATTATCTGAAGTACGTATTGGACTGTGTCCCCAGTTGGGGACGTCAATACGACGCCAGCCCCCAAGCCGGCCAACATTTTGGAGACGTCAAAATGCATGATCCAATTGGAGTATGCGCCGTACTCTTTAGGGAGTTCGGCTTCAGTCCATTCAGCGACAAAGTCAGCCAAGACTTGTGACTTTATAGCTCGCCGAGGTTTGTAAGTTATATCGAATGGTAAGAGCTCAATGGCCCATTTTGCAATCTTGCCCGTCGCGTCGCGGTTGTTTATAATGTCGTTGAGGGGCACTTCGGAGGCCACTGTTATCGAACACTCTTGAAAGTAGTGTCGGAGCTTGCGGGATGCCATGAACACCGCGTACGCTATCTTTTGATAGTGCGGGTACCGGGACTTGCAGGGAATTAAGACAGTGGATACGTAGTACACTGGTTTTTGAAGAGGGAATTTATGCCCTTCTGTTTCTCGTTCGACGATGAGCACCGCTCTTACAACTTGATGTGTTGCCGCGATATATAACAACATTGGTTCGCCCAGGTTAGGCGCAGCCAGGACCGGATTTGTTGCCAATATGGCTTTTATGTCAGGACCCTGACTCGATGTCACATCGATCTAGCCGGTAACACCTCATATCACTTTGCGGCCTCACGCACGGTATCCCCACGGGTGTCGCCTTACCTCTACCCGGGACCGTTTGCGTCTTTTGGCTCACGTATATGATAGTGTCGCTAGCATCCATATGATAAGGAGCCCGGGCTGACATGACTAGTCGTAAACCCAAAGTGGCACAGACTTACAGGGACAGGCATCCATGACCCAGCTTCGAACGTGTCGGTCATCAGCAAGTGGGTCCGGGCTGTAGCACTGGGCTAGCAGGACTCCGTAAACCGGGCTGTAGCGGGCTAACAGGACTCCGGTACTCAATGCGTGACATTTCCCCGAAGGGACAGACACAGGAACGAAGAAGGACACATGCCGGCCAGCCTAAGTGTTCCAGAGCAGTAGCAAGCTACCATGGCTCAACGGTAACACTAGGAGACATTTCCCGGTAAGAGAGGCTACTAAAGATAAACAACTAGATAGTCAGATCCCACACATACCAAGCATTTCAATCATACACACAATATGCTCGATATGTGCAAATACAACGAAGCATCACAACATGACTCTACGACACAAGTACTTATTCAATAGGCTCCGAGGAGCGAGATATTACAAACATAGGTCTCATGACCCAACATTCAGAGCATACAAGTCAAAGCACAAGCGGAAGCTATCATGTCTGAGTACAGACAACTATAAATGAAAAAGGCTGAGAAGCCTGACTATCTACCAGATACTGCCGAGGCACAAGATCGTAGCTGAGGTAACAAGCTAAACGTCGAAGTCCACGCGAAACTACTAGTGAGACCGAAGTCTCTCTGCAAAAACATAAAATAGGCAAACGTGAGTACAAATATACCCAGCAAGACTTACATCAGAACTAACTACATATGCATCATTATCAACAAAGGGGATGGTGGGGTTTAACTGCAGCAAGCCAGCTTTGACTCGGTGGCTATCCTGAACTACGACTGCAATGTAACTCTTTTGAGGTGGCGCACACGAGTCCACATATTCACCATATCAATACACCACTATGGATCCGCTCCCGTCTCCCTACGAGAACGCCATCCATAGCACTCACGCTTATCTTGCGTATTTTAGAGTATCCACTTTCACTTGTCTATGAACTGATATAAGCAACCCAGAAGTCCTTTACCGTGGACACGGCTATTCGAATAGATGATGATAACCCTGCAGGGGTGTACTTCTGCATACATGTTTCCACCACTTAGCGTCTGCACACGACATGTGCTCGGCAGACTTCAAGCGAAAGCCGACGTGGGTGTAGACCACGACCTACCTAAACACTCAAGTCTCTAGTCCAGGTTTATCGCCTATTCGGGTTCCATCCATGAGGAGATCCGGCCGGAGTTTCGCTCACAACCCCAAACGATGTGAACAGGATTCCGTGACACCAAACGGGCGCCCGGTTTACCCGGCCACGTGCCTACCGCATCACAGCCCACCCCTACGGTCAGCGCTGTCCACGGCCTCCAGCATACTACAAACACCAGAAACTACTTGCAACTCCTGGACAGAGGACTAGGGTGAATAAGAAGTCGAGCGGGGTCATATTTCAGGGCCCAATGTATGGTAGTAACTGAATCATGGATCACAAACACAGAACTCAGTTCCTGAGGACGGCTTCAATGAGACAACCCACCATGTACTCCTACATGGCCTCTCACCGACACCTTTTACCAAATCGTGTTCACACACTCAGCTCATACACAGTAGGACATGTTCACACACCTCTGATTCATCCCCGATGAATCAGACCTGACTCAACTCTAAGCAGTAGCAGGCATGACAAACAAACATGAATGAGTAGGCACAACAGGGCTCAAACAATTCCTACTCATGCTAGTGGGTTTCATCTATTTACTGTGGCAATGACAGGTCATGCAAAGGATAAAGGGGTTCAACTACCGCAACAGGTAACAGATGAATCGATGTTGTCCTAATGCAGTAAAAGAGAGCAGGAGCGAGAGAGTGGGATTTTATCGGAATGAAGAAGGGGGTTTTGCTTGCCTGGCACTTCTGAAGATAACATTGAGTCTTCATCAGTGTCAACGATCACATCATCGGTATCACGTGTATCGAGAGGGGACAAATACCGGCAACACAGAAAGGAACACAATCAATGCAATGCACAATATGATGCATGATCATGACATGGCAAAATGAATGTGTTTTGGGCTAATGCAACTAGCAACAGATTAAATGAAGTTGGTTTGAATATAATATTCAAATTCAAACTCCATATGTGATTAATTAAATGCCCTTTATATGATTTGTGCTAAACAGCAGCTATAAGTTGTTCTAACATGCATGAAAATGGTACAGATGGATTCCTTGAATTTTTCTGATAATTTTTCATATATAAAATATTTAATTTGGAGTTACGGTTAATTTTCTATGATTTATTGAAGTTTTAGCTATTTTCTGGATTTCCTGATTAATATTAAATCCAGAAATGATTATGGCGTCAGCACCACGTCACAGTGACGTCAGCAGGGTCAACCGGGCCGGTCAGGGTCAAACCTGACGTGTGGGGTCCACACGTCAGTGACACAGGGGCTAATCCCGCGTTGACTCGGGCTTTGACCCGCTACGGGGCCCGCTGTCAGTGTCTGTGGGGGTGTTTAGCGTGGTCATTAGTGCTAACTAAATCAGCGCCACGTCAGCTAGTGACGCCGGCGACCACGGCGACGGCGAGACCTCGCCGGAGTTGCTCGGGACGGCGCTACAGCCCGCGGCTGGTCGCGCTGAGGGCACCAGGGGTGAGCCAGAGTTCCCGCGCATCTAGGGGGACCCACGAGAGGGCGTGGGGTGGCCGGAGTTGAGCGCGGCATCGACCATGGCGGTCGCCGGAGCTCGGGCGAGCTCGGGGTCGACGCTACGGTGGCCGGGGAGGCTCGTGCGAGGCACCTATGTGTTCCAGGCAGCGCGGGGAGGAAGCTGAGCACGACAGCCGGGCCACTAGGTGGCCGGAGGCACGTCGGCGGCGATCACAGACGGCGGCGGGTTTCGGTCATCAAGGGGGCGACGGCTACGGCAACCAATCGAAGAGGGAAAGAGGGGGAAACGGTGGCGGAGCTCACAGGGGTTGCGACGGTGGCCTCGGGGAGCTCGGGGAGGCGTCGGAGGCGGCGAATCGACAGCGGTGAGCTTCGGTGGCCGGCGACGGAAACGACGATGGTGGCGGCGTTGCAGCGCGTCCGGGGCCTCGTGGCTCGGTGGAGAGGAAAGAGGGGGTCGAGGCGGAGCCTCTGGGCTAGTCGGGGGATCGAGGGAGGCCCGGTGGCCACGAGGGAGCTCGTCGGCGGCGGCGAGCGTGTTCGGTGAGGTGGGAAACGGCGAGAGAGGGAGCAGGGGAAGAGTGAGAGAGGTCGGGCGGATCGGGACGACACCGGGGCATTCATCCACGCGGCCAGGGGAAGCAGGAGGTGGCCAGGGGAAGCAGGAGGTGGCCGAGGCAGCGTCGGCGCGCGCCACGCCTCGCCTCTGTTCGTCCTCCTGGCAGAGGAGGAAGAGGACAAGGGGGAGGAGGTGGGCTGGGCCGGCCAGATGGTGCTGGGCCAGGTAAGTGGCGCCAGGTAAGTGGCCCAGTGGCTTTCTGCTCTGTTTTATTTTTTTCTTCTGTTTTGTTTTTATTTAATCTTTGCCACTGTTTTGAATTAAAAATAATAATTCAAACAATGCCAAAAACTCCTCTGAATATTTTATATTGCTAGATGGACTTTTCCAAAAGCTTATAAAATATTTCAGGGGTATTTGAAATTATATTCTAATTATATGAATATAATTCAAATTCAAATAGCTAATGCATTAAATCCAAAGTCCCAAAAATAAATCCTTAAAAATGTTCAATATTTTGGTTGGGACCAGAACCCTTACCAAAAATTATCAAACATTTAAGAAGAGCATTTTGGAGCAATGAATGAGATTTCTAGGGTTTTTGCCCCTCTTTTATTTAGGGTTTTGAGGCTTCCAAAATTCCTCAGTTCAAATTTCAGAATTTAAACATGATGCACACATGAAGCTAGCCTAGAGCATTACCAGAAGCTAGGGATGTGACAACTCACCCCCACTAAACAAGAATCTCGTCTCGAGATTCAAGCGTAGGGTAAGGTGAAGGGGAAACGCAACTAGTATAATCTTCACGATCCAGGGTGCACTTTAGTTGAACGTTGATTCATTCACCATCATTGTCTTGATGTCTTGCTCTGAGAAATCCTGCCAACATGACATGGAGGGAAGAAGGAGACTCTAGAAGGGTCGATCTTCTTGAAGATCGAACAACTCACGGAATGAGACATAGGACCATCTCTCGGGTTGAGACACGAGATACACATCAAGAGGGGTGGAAAGAAACGGATGACGAAGGTTCACTAGGTGGACAACAATTCCACACTAAAGAAGGTGGTAATCGGTTGTCAACGTAGCGAGGAGTTGAGTTGCCATGATACCACAACGAGACACCTTCGGAACCGTGACTCGTAGATATCTCCCCTTAAGTGGCAAAAGAATTACCTTTGATTCAGAGATCATTGAAACTCTTTATACCAGCTTAAGGCAAATCATAATCGATCATTTAGAGGGGTTCGGTAGAATGGCATACTCAAACTTGGATGATGTGGATTACCTTGTTGAAGACAACGTAATGGATGAATTTTGCTTATCACCGGAAATGGAAGAGACCCATGGTAGAATGGCACATTGGCGGTGCAATCTGGGAACAAAATGCAAATGCTGGGAATGATTCTGGTAACTTGGGAAGAACCCAACAATAGAGAGTGAATTCACTGTTGGAGTGGTTATAGCATAACCGAGGAAATCTGGGGCAATCCCAGCTAGTGCCGATGATAAGACGTAGCGCTTGTGCGTGCTCTCAAGAACTTGAGCATTTCCACAATCATCAAGGTTTTATCAACAACCGCGTCAAGGGTGCTGACAACACAACATACTACCATGATGAATAGCGATGGACGATGCAGATGCGAAGGAGGATAACACTTTCTCAGATTTCACCTTAGCGAGGCCAAGCAAATAAAATCTAGATGATCGACCGAGAGACATTTAGCACTCCGCTTCTAATGTTCTCCTTGATGTGCTAGTATAACCCATTCATAGATATGGTTTGATATCTAAAACATCAAGTAAAAGGTCGGACTTCGGGAACACAAAAATCCATAGGGGCAACTAGGGAGTAAATCCTACGAAATCCTTAGGGGAGGTGGCCAACTTCTTCAATCAAGATACTACAATAATAGGTCTTCCGGTTGGGTGTGTTGGCCACGACATCCACTTTACCGGTTATTGAGGAACCAATATTATAGTTCTTGGGGAAATGTTCCAACCATCATATCTGCCTGAGATTCAGATCTGGTTGGTGTCAGAATATTCCAGACCCATCGAGTCTAGGAAGAAAAATGAAAGTTTGCAACACAAATCGACGAGATGACGTTGCGGGATTCTCGGGAGATGAACTACGATAGCAAGCTCCAAAACATGAGCTGGTTCTGCTACTAACATGTGAACACGTTGTCCCAGACAAGCATGACCACATAGTAGTCTTATAATAAAACACTACCGAGTTCAGGAGGGGGAACCATCAACGAGGGTATCGAAGTCCTTACATAAGTCCGGATTAGCTCTTATGAAGGAACTCCTTCTCCTTGAACAAATCAACCAGTGGCTTGGTGTGCTAGGGATACATATAGATTGAAGGTTGCAAGTCTTCAAACCATAGCATTCTTCGCACGTGTGCATGACTGATTTGGAATGATTCCAAAGAAAGCAACATTGACTTTCTCGAATCCACGGCGGCAACTTGCATCAGATGCACATGAACTAAAGGAAGTCACTACCTTCATCCAAACATATGCTTCATGAGCTAGCATGAACAAATGCTTTCAAAAATTTCCAACACTAGCTTAATGCTCAACAAAATCATGGAGGAGATAAGGATGTTGTCAATGGGCTCAACAACAATTCATCCGGGTTTCCTTTTAAAAGGAATTCCATAGTTAAGTGAACATGGTGATAGCATTGGTCAGACCAAAGATGTAATGGTGTATGCTCGAGGGATCAACCACGAATAAGACAACATTACGAGCATCGTTGGTACTGATTTGATTTGACGATGGCCCACACTCAAATCAAAGGATTGATAAGACAATAGGTCCAACAACTGATCACAGGGACCAATCGATGAAGATATCATCTTTCTTCAACACACACTACACAAGAATATCCCTTTGGAACGAACTAAGTCAGACAAGCTTTTATCTTCCAACTCTCCAAGTTTTTGTCCAGCTTAACCAACTAGCTCAGGGATATCTAACACCGATTCTTGGAAAGAAGGTGGTTCATAAGAAACCAACTTGATCACGGGCTCAACATAACGGTCAGGTGACGACCTGGTGATACTTCCGAGAAGACATTCAGAAAATCACGAACCACCGGTATGTTACTAAGCTCGAGAACAATCTCGCTTTTGAGGGCAAGACGATATAATCAAATGAGTGAGGACTTGACAAGATCCTAACTCATCAATCGAAGGGTGCACCGAAATAAGAACTAGGTAGCACGATAAGTCTTAGAAGGATGATTCAAAAACCAACATGCTAAGAAAGAAATTATTATCCTTTAACTACCAAGCAACGAGGTTGCTGGGAGTATTGATTTCACACATCACAATTCATTTGTCGGTATTCCGGTTGCATCAACACGAGGGCCGAGGAATGAACAGTGATGGCAAGAAGTATCACTGTACCAAGAGTTCATGGGATGGTGTGCAATTCCTATAACAATCCCGATATAAAGATGGTAATACTCCAAGGTAGAACAGAACAAAAGCTGGATTAGCAATTTGATCTGCGGAGCACAACTTCTTTGACCCAATCCTGGATATGGAAGAGGTACTGGAGTTTGTTTCTCCTAGTCATTCCGCGATAGAATGGCTTGACGGACCACAAGAGTAATAGGCATCGATAAACGAACGCACGCATACTCTTGACTATCAATTGATAGACGAGGGTCAGAATGCAACTAAAGAGAACAACTCAAAGGAACATATGATTTTCTGAGTAGTGAATGCATAGATTAGCATGTCGAACGAGTTCAACATATTTCTTCCGGATAACCCATGCAGAAAGGTTGAGCTGGCAGAGTCACAATATAGCATGGAGAACTCATCGAGAGCGCTCTTGTTGTCATCTTTTGGTTTAGAAGAACTCCTGTCAAGAATGATTCATGGTAATTGGAAGAAGGATGTACCATGAACCTCGAGGACTATTGCAAAGGTTACTATTATCCTAAAGGAACTAGCAACACTATCAACATGATGTAAGTAGGATGAATCTCGGGTTCAAAACCCAGGAATAGAATACCTACTCCTAAGTAGCATCACGGGATGCTTTCGAGAATAAAAGCCAGAATCATCACACTGGGACACAAAACATGGCTAGACTACTAGATGATCCCCTGAGACACCTAGGGTCATAATAATAACTCCAACATAAAGGTCGAGGCAGTAGAGTACCTCAACTCAACAATTTGTGTGATTAACCTGGCCTAAAAGACATTGAAACCAGAGGAAAAGGATTTTGCAAATGCATCAGACTCTTTAGAAACCTGGGATGACTCGGACAACATAACGGCTGTAAATGCTCAGAAAAGATTTGAGACATTCACAAAAATGGTGGCATAACCACTCAGAAGCACAATATCAAGGTTCCGAGATCAACAATTAGCATATGGAAGTAATCGGAACTGAAACGAGGCTTAAGTCCAACAATCTATAAGTCTACGGATTAGTAACACGTGATCCTGATAGAAAGAGGAGATAGCCTAGTTCCTTAACCCCCGTAGAAGAGAAGATGATGACTCAGATCAGAAGGCATAAGGTATAAGGAGTAAAAAGAGCCTTACGTTCCATCCCACAATCAATTCCCTTATATAACTAAAGAATTTCTAGACTCAACTTCGACCAGTTTGGCTTGGTAATCCTACAGGCAGTCAAGCTCTGATACCAACGCTGTCAGGACCCCGACTCGATGTCACATCGATCTAGCCGGTAACACCTCATATCACTTTGCGGCCTCACGCACGGTATCCCCACGGGTGTCGCCTTACCTCTGCCCGGGACCGTTTGCGTCTTTTGGCTCTCGTATATGATAGTGTCGCTAGCATCCATATGATAAGGAGCCTGGGCTGACATGACTAGTCGTAAACCCAAAGTGGCACAGACTTACAGGGACAGGCATCCATGACCCAGCTTCGAACGTGTCGGTCATCAGCAAGTGGGTCCGGGCTGTAGCACTGGGCTAGCAGGACTCCGGTAAACCGGGCTGTAGCGGGCTAACAGGACTCCGGTACTCAATGCGTGACATTTCCCCGAAGGGACAGACACAGGAACGAAGAAGGACACATGCCGGCCAGCCTAAGTGTTCCAGAGCAGTAGCAAGCTACCATGGCTCAGCGGTAACACTAGGAGACATTTCCCGGTAAGAGAGGCTACTAAAGATAAACAACTAGATAGTCAGATCCCACACATACCAAGCATTTCAATCATACACACAATATGCTCGATATGTGCAAATACAACGAAGCATCACAACATGACTCTACGACACAAGTACTTATTCAATAGGCTCCGAGGAGCGAGATATTACAAACATAGGTCTCATGACCCAACATTCAGAGCATACAAGTCAAAGCACAAGCGGAAGCTATCATGTCTGAGTACAGACAACTATAAATGAAAAAGGCTGAGAAGCCTGACTATCTACCAGATACTGCCGAGGCACAAGATCGTAGCTGAGGTAACAAGCTAAACGTCGAAGTCGACGCGAAACTACTAGTGAGACCGAAGTCTCTCTGCAAAAACATAAAATAGGCAAACGTGAGTACAAATGTACCCAGCAAGACTTACATCAGAACTAACTACATATGCATCATTATCAACAAAGGGGATGGTGGGGTTTAACTGCAGCAAGCCAGCTTTGACTCGGTGGCTATCCTGAACTACGACTGCAATGTAACTCTTTTGAGGTGGCGCACACGAGTCCACATATTCACCATATCAATACACCACTATGGATCCGCTCCCGTCTCCCTACGAGAACGCCATCCATAGCACTCACGCTTATCTTGCGTATTTTAGAGTATCCACTTTCACTTGTCTATGAACTGATATAAGCAACCTAGAAGTCCTTTACCGTGGACACGGCTATTCGAATAGATGATGATAACCCTGCAGGGGTGTACTTCTTCATACATGTTTCCACCACTTAGCGTCTGCACACGACATGTGCTCGGCAGACTTCAAGCGAAAGCCGACGTGGGTGTAGACCACGACCTACCTAAACACTCAAGTCTCTAGTCCAGGTTTATCGCCTATTCGGGTTCCATCCATGAGGAGATCCGGCCGGAGTTTCGCTCACAGCCCCAAACGATGTGAACAGGGTTCCGTGACACCAAATGGGCGCCCGGTTTACCCGGCCACGTGCCTACCGCATCACAGCCCACCCCTACGGTCAGCGCTGTCCACGGCCTCCAGCATACTACGAACACCAGAAACTACTTGCAACTCCTGGACAGAGGACTAGGGTGAATAAGAAGTCGAGCGGGGTCATATTTCAGGGCCCAATGTATGGTAGTAACTGAATCATGGATCACAAACACAGAACTCAGTTCCTGAGGACGGCTTCAATGAGACAACCCACCATGTACTCCTACATGGCCTCTCACCGACACCTTTTACCAAATCGTGTTCACACACTCAGCTCATACACAGTAGGACATGTTCACACACCTCTGATTCATCCCCGATGAATCAGACCTGACTCAACTCTAAGCAGTAGCAGGCATGACAAACAAACATGAATGAGTAGGCACAACAGGGCTCAAACAATTCCTACTCATGCTAGTGGGTTTCATCTATTTACTGTGGCAATGACAGGTCATGCAAAGGATAAAGGGGTTCAACTACCGCAACAGGTAACAGATGAATCGATGTTGTCCTAATGCAGTAAAAGAGAGCAGGAGCGAGAGAGTGGGATTTTATCGGAATGAACAAGGGGGTTTTGCTTGCCTGGCACTTCTGAAGATAACATTGAGTCTTCATCAGTGTCAACGGTCACATCATCGGTATCACGTCTATCGAGAGGGGACAAATACCGGCAACACAGAAGGGAACACAATCAATGCAATGCACAGTATGATGCATGCTCATGACATGGCAATATGAATGTGTTTTGAGCTAATGCAACTAGCAACAGATTAAATGAAGTTGGTTTGAATACAAGATTCAAATTCAAACTCCATATGTGATTAATTAGATGCCCTTTATATGATTTGTGCTAAACAGCAGCTATAAGTTGTTCTAACATGCATGAAAACGGTACAGATGGATTCCTTGAATTTTTCTGATAATTTTTCATATATAATTTATTTAATTTGGAGTTACGGTTAATTTTCTATGATTTTTAGAAGTTTTAGGCATTTTCTGGAATTTCAGAATTAAATTAAATCCAGAAGACATTACTGCGTCATCCTGACGTCAGCAGGTCAACGTGGCACAGTCCAGTCAAACCTGACAGTGGGTCCCGCATGTCAGTGAAATTAGTTTAGTTAGAATTTAATTAAACTAAATTGGGTTAATTAACAGGGCTGGGCCCCACCTGTCAGTGAGTCAGTGGGTTAGCTAAGATTAAATTAGCATCTAAACTAAATTAGCAGGGCCCCGGGCCCACATGTCAATGACCCAGGGGGGTCAAATCCCTGGTCAACCCGGCTAATCCACCGGCGTCTAACCGCCGGCAACGACCAGACGCGGCGGTGGCTCGCCGGAATGGCTGCTCCGGCGCCCATTCGACGCGCGGAGGGGTTCTACAGGGAGCTCGAGCTCGTGCGCATCCAATGGAGCAAGCCAGAGGAGTTGGGGTTGGCTGCGGCGTCGGCAGCGGCGAGGGAGGCGGCGGCCGGAGTTCGGGCGAGGTCGGGGTTGGCGTTAGGGGGCACGGGAGGGGAAGCTAGTGTGTGTGTTAGGTTCCTGGTGAGGTGTGGAGCACGTTGCCGTGCTCGGTAGCTAGCTCCGGTGGCTCTGGCCTTGTCCGCGTCATCGCCGGCGGCGAGGAGCTCACGGCCCGGTGAAACGGGCGGCTAGCGTGCGGGAACGAGCGCGGGGAGGAGGGGAAATGGAAGGGGAGCTCACAGGGGTTGCGACGGTGGCCTCGGGGAGCTCGGGGAGGCGTCGGAGGCGGCGAATTTGACGAAGATGGCCGGCGGGTCCGAGGTAGAAGACGACGGCGATGGCGGCGATGCAGGGCTTCCGGAGGGCTGTGGATCGGTGGGGAGGAAGAGGGGGTCGAGGCAGAGCTTTGGGAGGCGTCGGGGAGGCTAGGGGTGGCCGGTGGCCATGGGTACGGCGACGATGACGGCGAGCTCCGCTCGGTGGTGTGCGCGAGAGGGAAGCAGAGGAGGGAATGGGGTCCAGGGGGAGAGAGGAGAGGTGCAGGGGCGAGGGGGAGTGCGTGGCGTCGCGAGGGAGTCGGGGAGGCTGCCACGGCGAAGCAGGAGGTGGAGGCCTCCGCGTGCGCGCGTGCGTGCGGTGTCCGTCCTCCTGGCAGGGAGGAAGACGACAGGGGGGGAGATGGGCTGGGCCGGTTGGTGGGCGCCAGGTGGGCTGCAGGTGAGTTAGGTAAGCTTCTGCTCTTTTTATTTTTCTTTTATTTAATTCTTTTGCCACTGTTTTGAATTAAAATAATAATTCAAACAATGCCAAAAACTCCTCTGAATATTTTATAATGCTAGATGGACTTTTCCAAAAGCTTATAAAATATTTCAGGGGTATTTAAATTATATTCTAATTATATGAATATAATTCAAATTCAAATAGCTAATGAATTAAATCCAAAGTCCCAAAAATAATTCCTTAAAAATGTTCAATATTTTGGTTGGGACCAGAACCCTTACCAAAAATTATCAAACATTTAAGAAGAGCATTTTGGAGCAATGAATGAGATTTCTAGGGTTTTTGCCCCTCTTTTATTTAAGTTTTTGAGGCTTCCAAAATTCCCTCAGTTCAAATTTTCAGAATTTAAGCATGATGCACACATGAGGCTAACCTAGAGCATTACCAGAAGCTAGGGATGTGACAACTCACCCCCACTAAACAAGAATCTCGTCTCGAGATTCAAGCGTAGGGTAAGGTGAAGGGGTAACGCAAACTAGTATAATCTTCACGATCCAGGTTGCACTTCAAATGAACGTTGATTTGAACACCATCTTTGTCTTGTCGTCTTGCTCTGAGAACTTCAGCTAATCATGACAAGAAGAGGAAAGGAAAACTCTAGAAGGATCGGTCTCCTCGAAGATCGAACAACTTAGGATCAACTCATGGTTTGAGACATGGAAATATCTCTCAAGCTGAGAGACGAAGCACACCTTTAGAGGAATGGAGTGGAACAGATGACGAAGGTTCACTAGGTAGACAACGATTCCACACCTAAAAAGGTGGTAAACGATTATCAATGTAGCGAGGAGTTGAGTTGCCATGATACCACAACGAGGCACCTTAGGGACGGTGACTCGTAGAAATATCCCCTTAAGTGGCAAAAAGAATTACCTTTGATATAGAGATCATTGAAACTCTTCATACCAGCCTAAGGCAATTCACAACGATCGTTTGGAGGGGGTCGGTAGAATGGCATACTCGGACTTGGATGATGTGGATTACCTTGTTGAAGACAACGCAAGGGATGATTTTTGCTTATCACCGGAAATGGAAGGGACCCATGGTAGAATGGCACATTGGCGGTGCAAGCTGGGAACAAAATGCAAATGATGGGAATGATTCTGGTAACTGAGGAAGAACCCAACAATAAAGAGTGAATTCACTGTTTGAAAAGTTATAGCATAACCGAGGAAGCTGAGAGCAAACCCAGTTAGAGCCGATGATAACACGTAGCGCTTGTGCGTGCTCTCAAGAACTTGAGCATTTCCACAATCATCAAGGTTTTATCAACATCCGTGTCAAGGGTGCTGACAACACAACATACTACCATGATGAATAGCGATGGACGATGCAGATGCAAAGGAGGATAACACTTTCTTAGATTTCACCCTTGGCGGGGCCAAGGAAATAAAATCTGGATGATCGACCGAGAGACATTTAGCACTCCGCTTCTAATGTTCTCCTTGATGTGCTAGTATAACCCATTCATAGATATGGTTTGATATCTAAAACATCAAGTAAAAGGTCGGACTTCGGGAACACAAAAATCCATAGGGGCAACTAGGGAGTAAATCCTACGAAATCCTTAGGGGACGTGGCCAACTTCTTCAATCAAGATACTACAATAATAGGTCTTCCGGTTGGGTGTGTTGGCCACGACATCCACTTTACCGGTTATCGAGGAACCAATATTATAGTTCTTGGGGAAATGTTCCAACCATCATATCTGCCTGAGATTCAGATCTGGTTGGTGTCAGAATATTCCAGACCCATCGAGTCTAGGAAGAAAAATGAAAGTTTGCAACACAAATCGATGAGATGACGTTGCGGGATTCTCGGGAGATGAACTACGATAGCAAGCTCCAAAACATGAGCTGGTTCTGCTACTAACATGTGAACACGTTGTCCCAGACAAGCATGACCACATAGTAGTCTTATAATAAAACACTACCGAGTTCAGGAGGTGGAACCATCAACGAGGGTATCGAAGTCCTTACATAAGTCCGGATTAGCTCTTATGAAGGAACTCCTTCTCCTTGAACAAATCAACCAGTGGCTTGGTGTGCTAGGGATACATATAGATTGAAGGTTGCAAGTCTTCAAACCACAGCATTTTTCGCACGTGTGCATGACTGATTTGGAATGATTCCAAAGAAAGCAACATTGACTTTCTCGAATCCACGGCGGCAACTTGCATCAGATGCACATGAATTAAAGGAAGTCACTACCTTCATCCAAACATATGCTTCATGAGCTAGCATGAACAAATGCTTTCAAAAATTTCCAACACTAGCTTAATGCTCAACAAAATCATGGAGGAGATAAGGATGTTGTCAATGGGCTCAACAACAATTCATCCGGGTTTCCTTTTAAAAGGAATTCCATAGTTAAGTGAACACGGTGATAGCATTGGTCAGACCAAAGATGTAATGGTGTATGCTCGAGAGATCAACCACGAATAAGACAACATTACGAGCATCGTTGGTACTGATTTGATTTGACGATGGCCCACACTCAAATCAAAGGATTGATAAGACAATAGGTCCAACAACTGATCACAGGGACCAATCGATGAAGATATCATCTTTCTTCAACACACACTACACAAGAATATCCCTTTGGAATGAACTAAGTCAGACAAGCTTTTATCTTCCAACTCTCCAAGTTGTTGTCCAGCTTAACCAACTAGCTCAGGGATATCTAACACCGATTCTTGGAAAGAAGGTGGTTCATAAGAAACCAACTTGATCACGGGCTCAACATAACGGTCAGGTGACGACCTGGTGATACTTCCGAGAAGACATTCAGAAAATCACGAACCACCGGTATGTTACTAAGCTCGAGAACAATCTCGCTTTTGAGGGCAAGACGATATAATCAAATGAGTGAGGACTTGACAAGATCCTAACTCATCAATCGAAGGGTGCACCGAAATAAGAACTAGGTAGCACGATAAGTCTTAGAAGGATGATTCAAAAACCAACATGCTAAGAAAGAAATTATTATCCTTTAACTACCAAGCAACGAGGTTGCTGGGAGTATTGATTTCACACATCACAATTCATTTGTCGGTATTCCGGTTGCATCAACACGAGGGCCGAGGAATGAACAGTGATGGCAAGAAGTATCACTGTACCAAGAGTTCATGGGATGGTGTGCAATTCCTATAACAATCCCGATATAAAGATGGTAATACTCCAAGGTAGAACAGAACAAAAGCTGGATTAGCAATTTGATCTGCGGAGCACAACTTCTTTGACCCAATCCTGGATATGGAAGAGGTACTGGAGTTTGTTTCTCCTAGTCATTCCGCGATAGAATGGCTTGACGGACCACAAGAGTAATAGGCATCGATAAACGAACGCACGCATACTCTTGACTATCAATTGATAGACGAGGGTCAGAATGCAACTAAAGAGAACAACTCAAAGGAACATATGATTTTCTGAGTTGTGAATGCATAGATTAGCATGTCGAACGAGTTCAACATATTTCTTCCGGATAACCCATGCAGAAAGGTTGAGCTGGCAGAGTCACAATATAGCATGGAGAACTCATCGAGAGCGCTCTTGTTGTCATCTTTTGGTTCAGAAGAACTCCTGTCAAGAATGATTCATGGTAATTGGAAGAAGGATGTACCATGAACCTCGAGGACTATCGCAAAGGTTACTATTATCCTAAAGGAACTAGCAACACTATCAACATGATGTAAGTAGGATGAATCTCGGGTTCAAAACCCAGGAATAGAATACCTACTCCTAAGTAGCATCACGGGATGCTTTCGAGAATAAAGGTCAGAATCATCACACTGGGACACAAAACATGGCTAGACTACTAGATGATCCCCTGAGACACCTAGGGTCATAATAATAACTCCAACATAAAGGTCGAGGCAGTAGAGTACCTCAACTCAACAATTTGTGTGATTAACCTGGCCTAAAAGACATTGAAACCAGAGGAAAAGGATTTTGCAAATGCATCAGACTCTTTAGAAACCTGGGATGACTCGGACAGCATAACGGCTGTAAATGCTCAGAAAAGATTTGAGACATTCACAAAAATGGTGGCATAACCACTCAGAAGCACAATATCAAGGTTTCGAGATCAACAATTAGCATATGGAAGTAATCGGAACTGAAACGAGGCTTAAGTCCAACAATCTATAAGCCTACGGATTAGTAACACGTGATCCTGATAGAAAGAGGAGATAGCCTAGTTCCTTAACCCCCGTAGAAGAGAAGATGATGACTCAGATCAGAAGGCATAAGGTATAAGGAGTAAAAAGAGCCTTACGTTCCATCCCACAATCAATTCCCTTATATAACTAAAGAATTTCTAGACTCAACTTCGACCAGTTTGGCTTGGTAATCCTACAGGCAGTCAAGCTCTGATACCAACGCTGTCAGGACCCCGACTCGATGTCACATCGATCTAGCCGGTAACACCTCATATCACTTTGCGGCCTCACGCACGGTATCCCCACGGGTGTCACCTTACCTCTGCCCGGGACCGTTTGCGTCTTTTGGCTCACGTATATGATAGTGTCGCTAGCATCCATATGATAAGGAGCCCGGGCTGACATGACTAGTCGTAAACCCAAAGTGGCACAGACTTACAGGGACAGGCATCCATGACCCAGCTTCGAACGTGTCGGTCATCAGCAAGTGGGTCCGGGCTGTAGCACTGGGTTAGCAGGACTCCGGTAAACCGGGCTGTAGCGGGCTAACAGGACTCCGGTACTCAATGCGTGACATTTCCCCGAAGGGACAGACACAGGAACGAAGAAGGACACATGCCGGCCAGCCTAAGTGTTCCAGAGCAGTAGCAAGCTACCATGGCTCAGCGGTAACACTAGGAGACATTTCCCGGTAAGAGAGGCTACTAAAGATAAACAACTAGATAGTCAGATCCCACACATACCAAGCATTTCAATCATACACACCATATGCTCGATATGTGCAAATACAACGAAGCATCACAACATGACTCTACGACACAAGTACTTATTCAATAGGCTCCGAGGAGCGAGATATTACAAACATAGGTCTCATGACCCAACATTCAGAGCATACAAGTCAAAGCACAAGCGGAAGCTATCATGTCTGAGTACAGACAACTATAAATGAAAAAGGCTGAGAAGCCTGACTATCTACCAGATACTGCCGAGGCACAAGATCGTAGCTGAGGTAACAAGCTAAACGTCGAAGTCCACGCGAAACTACTAGTGAGACCGAAGTCTCTCTGCAAAAACATAAAATAGGCAAACGTGAGTACAAATGTACCCAGCAAGACTTACATCAGAACTAACTACATATGCATCATTATCAACAAAGGGGATGGTGGGGTTTAACTGCAGCAAGCCAGCTTTGACTCGGTGGCTAGCCTGAACAACGACTGCAATGTAACTCTTTTGAGGTGGCGCACACGAGTCCACATATTCACCATATCAATACACCACTATGGATCCGCTCCCGTCTCCCTACGAGAACGCCATCCATAGCACTCACGCTTATCTTGCGTATTTTAGAGTATCCACTTTCACTTGTCTATGAACTGATATAAGCAACCCAGAAGTCCTTTACCGTGGACACGGCTATTCGAATAGATGATGATAACCCTGCAGGGGTGTACTTCTTCATACATGTTTCCACCACTTAGCGTCTGCACACGACATGTGCTCGGCAGACTTCAAGCGAAAGCCGACGTGGGTGTAGACCACGACCTACCTAAACACTCAAGTCTCTAGTCCAGGTTTATCGCCTATTCGGGTTCCATCCATGAGGAGATTCGGCCGGAGTTTCGCTCACAGCCCCAAACGATGTGAACAGGGTTCCGTGACACCAAACGGGCGCCCGGTTTACCCGGCCACGTGCCTACCGCATCACAGCCCACCCCTACGGTCAGCGCTGTCCATGGCCTCCAGCATACTACGAACACCAGAAACTACTTGCAACTCCTGGACAGAGGACTAGGGTGAATAAGAAGTCGAGCGGGGTCATATTTCAGGGCCCAATGTATGGTAGTAACTGAATCATGGATCACAAACACAGAACTCAGTTCCTGAGGACGGCTTCAATGAGACAACCCACCATGTACTCCTACATGGCCTCTCACCGACACCTTTTACCAAATCGTGTTCACACACTCAGCTCATACACAGTAGGACATGTTCACACACCTCTGATTCATCCCCGATGAATCAGACCTGACTCAACTCTAAGCAGTAGCAGGCATGACAAACAAACATGAATGAGTAGGCACAACAGGGCTCAAACAATTTCTACTCATGCTAGTGGGTTTCATCTATTTACTGTGGCAATGACAGGTCATGCAAAGGATAAAGGGGTTCAACTACCGCAACAGGTAACAGATGAATCGATGTTGTCCTAATGCAGTAAAAGAGAGCAGGAGCGAGAGAGTGGGATTTTATTGGAATGAACAAGGGGGTTTTGCTTGCCTGGCACTTCTGAAGATAACATTGAGTCTTCATCAGTGTAAACGGTCACATCATCGGTATCATGTCTATCAAGAGGGGACAAATACTGGCAACACAGAAGGGAACACAATCAATGCAATGCACAGTATGATGCATGCTCATGACATGGCAATATGAATGTGTTTTGAGCTAATGCAACTAGCAACAGATTAAATGAAGTTGGTTTGAATACAAGATTCAAATTCAAACTCCATATGTGATTATTCAAATGACATTTAATTGATTTGTGCTAAACAGCAGCTATAAGTTGTTCTAACATGCATGAAAGTGGTACAGATGGATTCCTTGAATTTTTCTGATAATTTTTCATATATAATTTATTTAATTTGGAGTTACGGTTAATTTTCTATGATTTTTAGAAGTTTTAGGCATTTTCTGGAACTTCAGAATTAAATTAAATCCAGAAGACATTACTGCGTCATCCTGACGTCATGATGACATCAGCAGGTCAACGTGGCACAGTCCAGTCAAACCTGACAGTGGGTCCCGCATGTCAGTGAAATTAGTTTAGTTAGAATTTAATTAAACTAAATTGGGTTAATTAACAGGGCTGGGCCCCACCTGTCAGTGAGTCAGTGGGTTAGCTAAGATTAAATTAGCATCTAAACTAAATTAGCAGGGCCCCGGGCCCACATGTCAGTGACCCAGGGGGGTCAAATCCCTGGTCAACCCGGCTAATCCACCGGCGTCTAACCGCCGGCAATGACCAGACGCGGCGGTGGCTCGCCAGAATGGCTGCTCCGGCGCCCATTCGACGCGCGGAGGGGTTCTACAGGGAGCTCGAGCTCGTGCGCATCCAATGGAGCAAGCCAGAGGAGTTGGGGTTGGCTGTGGCGTCGGCAGCGGCGAGGGAGGCGGCGGCCGGAGTTCGGGCGAGGTCGGGGTTGGCGTTAGGGGGCACGGGAGGGGAAGCTAGTGTGTGTGTTAGGTTCCTGGTGAGGTGTGGAGCACGTTGCCGTGCTCGGTAGCTAGCTCCGGTGGCTCTGGCCTTGTCCGCGTCATCGCCGGCGGCGAGGAGCTCACGGCCCGGGTGAAACGGGCGGCTAGCATGCGGGAACGAGTGCGGGGAGGAGGGGAAATGGAAGGGGAGCTCACAGGGGTTGCGACGGTGGCCTCGGGGAGCTCGGGGAGGCGTCGGAGGCGACGAATTTGACGAAGATGGCCGGCGGGTCCGAGGTAGAAGACGACGGCGATGGCGGCGATGCAGGGCTTCCGGAGGGCTGTGGATCGGTGGGGAGGAAGAGGGGGTCGAGGCAGAGCTTTGGGAGGCGTCGGGGAGGCTAGGGGTGGCCGGTGGCCATGGGTACGACGACGATGACGGCGAGCTCCGCTCGGTGGTGTGCGCGAGAGGGAAGCAGAGGAGGGAATGGGGTCCAGGGGGAGAGAGGAGAGGTGCAGGGGCGAGGGGGGAGTGCGTGGCGTCGCGAGGGAGTCGGGGAGGCTGCCACGGCGAAGCAGGAGGTGGAGGCCTCCGCGTGCGTGCGTGCGTGCGGTGTCCGTCCTCCTGGCAGGGAGGAAGACGACAGGGGGGGGAGATGGGCTGGGCCGGTTGGTGGGCGCCAGGTGGGCTGCAGGTGAGTTAGGTAAGCTTCTGCTCTTTTTATTTTTCTTTTATTTAATTCTTTTGCCACTGTTTTGAATTAAAATAATAATTCAAACAATGCCAAAAACTCCTCTGAATATTTTATAATGCTAGATGGACTTTTCCAAAAGCTTATAAAATATTTCAGGGGTATTTAAATTATATTCTAATTATATGAATATAATTCAAATTCAAATAGCTAATGAATTAAATCCAAAGTCCCAAAAATAATTCCTTAAAAATGTTCAATATTTTGGTTGGGACCAGAACCCTTACCAAAAATTATCAAACATTTAGGAAGAGCATTTTGGAGCAATGAATGAGATTTCTAGGGTTTTTGCCCCTCTTTTATTTAAGTTTTTGAGGCTTCCAAAATTCCCTCAGTTCAAATTTTCAGAATTTAAGCATGATGCACACATGAGGCTAACCTAGAGCATTACCAGAAGCTAGGGATGTGACAGATCCAAAAATGGCAGCCTATCGTAACGCCGTCTTAAAAATGTCAGCTCAGTTCGAAGGACTCGAATTCCACCATGTAGCCCGGGATAATAACCAGGCAGCTGACATGTTGGCACGCATCAGCGCAAAATGCGATATCGTCCCTCCAAACATCTTCCTGGAGAGGCTCTTTAAGCCATCCGTAGTATGGGAAGAGGAGTCCGAAAATAACAATCCGGAACCAACCGCACCACCCAACACCGAACATTCTGACACAACCGGTGGCTCTGCCAATGAAATAACACCTTCAGCCCACGAAATAATGACAGTCATTGCCCCGTGGACGGAACCATTCCTAGCCTACTTAATTAGGCAGGAACTCCCCGAAGACCAAAATGAGGCCCGCTGCATAGTACGGCGATCTAAAGCCTACAAGGTCCATGAGGGAGAGCTTTATAAGAAAAGCACAACCGGAGTCCTTCAAAGGTGCATCTCCAAACAGGAAGGGCGAAATCTTCTGGCTGAAATTCACGCCGGCTCGGCGGGCACCACACTGCAGCCCGGGCCCTTGTAGGCAAGGACTTCCGTACAGGATTCTATTGGCCAACGGCCCGGGCAGATGCTCACGACTTAGTCCAACGATGCGTCGGTTGCCAGCTCTTTGCTAATCGGAACCACATGCCACCCACCACTCCCAAAACTATACCCATCACCTGTCCGTTCGCGGTCTGGGGGCTTGACATGGTTGGACCCCTTAAAGGGGGAACCCACAAGCAAAAGTACCTATTGGTCATGGTGGACCAATTCACCAAATGGATAGAGGCCAAGCCAGTTAAAATGGCCGAATCCGGACCAGTGATAGACTTCATATCCGGGGTAGTACACTGTTATGGCGTCCCCCACAACATCATCACCGATAACGGCACGAACTTCACGGCCGACGAGGTTAAACTCTGGTGCAAAAATATGGGCATTAAGCTCTACTACACTTCAGTCTATCACCCTCAAACCAACGGTCAATTTGAACAAGCAAATGGTCTAATCATGAGCGGCATAAAACCCAGATTAGTGCGGTCCCTTACGGAATCTAACACGCACTGGGTAGAGGAGATCGACTCCGTACTCTGGGGGCTGCGGAGCACGCCAAACCGTACTACCGGATTCACACCATTCTTTATGGTATACGGCGTAGAGGCAGTTTTGCCCTGCGATATAATTCATGACTCACCTTGAGTGCGCATGTACGAAGAAAGAGAAGCCGAGTTGGATCGGCAGGACAACTTAGACGCATTGGAGGAGGAGCGCGATGTGGCAAAGGCTCGTTCCGCATTCTATCAGCAGCAGGCCCGAAGATATCAAAGCAGAGAAGTACGGGCCAAAACTTACAATGTTGGCGAACTAGTTCTACGCCTGCCGGACAAGAAAAAGGACAAACTCAATCCCAAATGGGAAGGTCCCTTCATCATCGACCAAGTCCTGACCGGCGGAGCATACCGTCTGCGAAACGCATTGGACAACCGACTCGAGCCGAACCCATGGAACGTAGCCCGCCTCAAAGATTCTACGCCTAGCGCCGGACTCAGAGTTCGTCTCCTTCCTCCGTCCACATTTTATACTTCAGTTGTCTTTTGTTTCTCTCTCTTCTCCTCCCTTTTTCATAGAGCCTTTGAAGGCTGATCTGCGCGTTGTTCGCGCACACTTGATGTGCTACCCGCACTCATTATACCTGGGGGCTTCTTTAACAGAAGCTTATTTATACGAGCCTTATGCCCAACACATGTGTCATACTTCCGCATGTACCTTTTATTCACCATTATATGCATCGATATGAGTTAAGTTTTGGCCAGGCTAGGTTGCCTGGCTCCTATTCTTACCCCTACGTTCCCGATTGTTCGGCTAGGAGGTAAAGGGAGCACCTCTGCGATTGTTACTGCCGGGTCAGCCGGATGTGTACCTCAGACTGGGTGAAGCCGAAAGCTAGCGTTCTTAAGGGAATATTCGGTCGGCGACTTGAAAGATGATCTCTTATTTACTTATTTATCTAACCCCAGATGCTTTTCTGCTCTTTTCGCAGTCCGGACATGCACTTTAGGGCATGCCTCCCAGGGAAAGGAACCCCTAACGGAACTATTCTCCCTGGAAGATGTTTCTTACTAACCATGTAATATAACATAACTAGTTGGGCACTTGTCTGATAAAGCACTAATGACCCCTACGCCTGGTCTCCATGCATGCCCCTGTTTTTTCATAACTGAGGGGTATTCGGACACACTCCGGACTCCGGGGTCCCAAGGTTGAAGCGAAAAGGTCTACAACGACAAACGATCTACAATCCGGCTAGAAGGCATCGTCAAATTGACTGACCGTACTCCTCTTCAATCTCGTCTAACAGGCTGTCTAATTTACAGTCCCGTTGGGAATACTTAGCGGCCAACTCTACTTGGCCGTACGTTAAGCTCACAGGGATCTCCTTCCCATCGGGCCCCACAGGTCCGACCTCGGCCATGTGGTTCGGATCCGCCTTCTTGTACCGCGTCTTCACCATAGCCCAGGCCTCCCTAGCGCCTTGACGGCAGGCCGATATCTTCCATAGACGGAAACGCTTCTGTGCTCCTTGAAGCTTCTCCACAAGCCCTCCAAGGCCCTCGGGTAGGGAGACGCACGGCCATAAGGGCTGGGCGACGCCACTCATCGCCTGCCGCACACGTTCATGTAGTTGCACCAGCTCAGGAAGTTGGTCACCCGTCGAACCGGGCATTTCCTCCGCAGGGCGACCTGTGAGCACACCTACAGACATATTTCTGTCAATCGACTTCCTCGCCGAACTCTTCTTTTCAAAAGAGTTTGCTCAAGCACTTACTATAAATGCCGCGATGAAGCCGCTGATTCTCCTTCACGGAGCCAGACAGCTGGGCCCGAACACCTTTTAGCTCCTCTCTAAGCTGGGTGTGGGCATCTTGGAGTTTGTTCCTCTCCTGATGCACCTTCATAAGCACCCTCTCGCCGGCCTTCAGCTGGCGCAGTAGCTGTTGCTTGTCCGGATCAAGTCCGGCAACATCTGCAATATTATTGTCAGACTTATACGCACGCCGCACACTGCTTATCTTTTTAAAATATGTGTTACCGGAGGGGGTCTCTGTGTCTCCTCCTGTGGCGGCTAGTGCGGCCTCAAGTTGGGCCTTGCAACCTTGTAGCCCCTGGGACAATTGGGTATTCTTCTGCTTAAAAATGGTGGCGTGCCATACCGTTGCGGTGATGTGTCAATTCGCTCCGCACCCCTCTTCCGCCTGCTGGGCCAAACTAACCCTTGTTGGTCAGCCGCCGCGGGATCAGCTTCCCACCTTGAAGGCACCTCCTGCGAGACACCGTCGGTATACGGCGGTTAGAAATAAGCAAGGATGAAGTAATGGTGTCAGGGCTCCGATCATAGTTACCTGGGAAGCCGGAGATAAACCGGGGTAGTCAGCCGTAATGGCGACTAGAGCATTGTCCATGCTAAGTTGGTGGAACACCCCGTCAATCAGCTCCACCTTTATTTCCGGATCCTCTTCGGAGGCCGGGTTGTGGAGCCGGACTGTGTATGCCCTCCACATCCCGGCGCAGTTCCTGCGTCAAAATCATAAAGTAAGACACTTATCTTTGAAAGCACGGATTGGATGAATAACGTCCGCTTACCCAGCTCCTAGGGTTATTCATGGAGAATCCGTTCAATGGGCTCGTTTGGAGGAAGTCCTCCTTCTCCCCCTTGTACAAGCCGGACAGGATCTTCACCAGATCTTCGGCCGATCCCGGCCCTTTGCGGCCATGACGGGTGGCGTCATTCTCCCCATTGAAATCCCACATGGGGTGGCCCCTATATTGGAGCGGCTACACCCCTCGCATGATGCACGTGGCCATGACTCCAATCATGGTCAATCCGGAATGAGCCAGCAACCTTATCCGGCCCATCAGATAATGGACGCTCCTGTCATCCTCCTGTTGAGGGCTCCGCGGGCGCCAACTCAGGCGTTTCTTCAGAGGAGCATTGCTGAACTCTGGGAGACCGATCCGAACTGGGTCCGGCAGTGGGGTATCTTCCACATAGAACCATTCCGAGGGCCAGTCTTTGGATGCCTTCTTTGGGGTTCTGGATAGATATCCGGTCCCGGCGATGCGCCATATTTCGGCTCCGCCCACTTGATATATCGACCCCTCGTGAGAACGGGGTACGAGGCAAAATAGTCTCTTCCACAGCGCGAAATGCGGCTCGATGCCCAGGAACAGCTTGCAAAGAGCTACGAAGCCCGCAATGTGCAGAATGGAGGCGGGTGTGAGGTGATGAAGCTGGAGTCCGTAGAACTCCAGAAGCCCCTGGAGAAACGGATGTATGGGAAATCCGAGCCCCCTTATTAGATAAGGGACAAAACACACCCGCTCTCCTTTGGAGGGACTGGGGGTGTTCTCCGCCTGCTTTCCACCTTTGTAGGTGGCCAACCCGGCTCGAACCGGGACCATAAAGGCCGGAGGAAGGTATCCCTCCGCTTGGAGCGTCACCAGCTCGCTGTGCGGGACTGAACACCTCCTCCAATCTCCTGGCTGAGGGCTGGGAGCGCGAGAGGAGGAGCCGCGTCGACGGTCCATGATGGAGTGGATTTTGGTCAGAAGCGCTCCGATGAGTACTCGCGGAAGGAGGATGGTTTGATTTGGATCTGGATTCTTGCCTCACTTATAGGCAGCTTATTCGCGCAGCTAGGGGGTAAAATGTAAAAATACCCTGGCCTTTCGCATTCGTACGACACGTGGAAGAGGGCCATTATTGGGCGTGGAAGTCAAGGAGCGCAACATTTTCAAGGAAGCCGGACACTATTTGGCAAATGCACGGAATTTGGAGGAGAACCCGCCTTGCAACGCCGAAGACAATGTACGCGCCGGACTCATCATCATTGAAGCCTGGTTCGGGGGCTACTGAGGGAGTCCTGGACTAGGGGGTGTCCGGATAGCTGAACTATCATTACCGGCCGGACTCCAAGACTATGAAGATACAAGATTGAAGACTTCGTCCCGTGTCAAGATGGGACTTTCCTTGGCGTGGAAGGCAAGCTTGGCAATACGGATATGTAGATCTCCTACCATTGTAACCGACTCTATGTAACCCTAGCCCTCTCCGGTGTCTATATAAACCGGAGGGTTTTAGTCCATAGGACGAACAACAATCATACCATAGGCTAGCTTCTAGGGTTTAGCCTCCTTGATCTCGTGGTAGATCCACTCTTGTACTACCCATATCATCAATATCAATCAAGCAGGAGTAGGGTTTTACCTCCATCGAGAGGGCCCAAACCTGGGTAAAAACATCGTGTCCCTTGTCTCCTGTTACCATCCGCCTAGACGCACAGTTCGGGACCCCTACCCGAGATCCGCCGGTTTTGACACCGACAAGGAAAAAACATCCATGTCTCCAATTGCGTTTGAATCGTCCAAACCCTTCCCTATACATTCTTGCAAGTTGCATGCTTTACTTTCCGCTGCTCATATACTCTTTGCATGCTTGCTTGAATTGTGTTAATATTTCTTGACTTGTGCTAAGATAGCTAAAATCTGCCAAAGACTAAAATTGGAAAAGGACAAGTTTTTATTTGGTCAAGTAGTCTAATCACCCCCATCTAGACATACTTTCGATCCTACAAGTGGTATCAGAGCTTTTGTCTCCATTTGCTTTGATTTGCATAGATTTTGGTGGTCATAGCCTTGGTTTCACAAGCTAGGAGAGTATGGCGTCTAGCGAGGGAAATTATCACCGTAGAGGTCCTTACTTTTGATGGTACTAATTTTGCTAGTTGGAAGCGTAAGATGAAAATGCATATTCTTGGACATAACCCCGCCGTTTGGACTATTGTGTGTATTGGCTTGAAAGGTGAATTCTTTGATGGGAGAGAACCGAACCGTGAAGCTAGCACGGAAGAGTTGAAGATGCTGCAATACAACGCTCAAGCTTGTGATATCCTCTTCAATGGATTGTGCCCCGAAGAATTTAACAAAATCAGCCATCTTGAGAATGCAAAGGAAATTTGGGACACTTTGATTGATATGCATGGAGGTACCGACTCCGTCAAGGAATCCAAGTTTGATGTGCTCCAAAGTCAACTTGAGAAGTTCAAAATGAAGGATGGTGAAGGTGTCCCTAAAATGTACTCTAGGCTTGCTCTTATCACAACTGAGATTGCCGGCTTAGGAAGTGAAGAGATGACCGACAAATTCATCATCAAGAAGATCCTAAGAGCTTTGGACGAATATGATACCATGTGCACATTGATCCAAATGATGCCCAATTACAAAGATCTCAAGCCAACGGAAGTCATTGGAAGAATTGTTGCTCATGAGATGTCAGTCAAGGATAAGGAAGAACTTCACAACAAGTCAAGTGGTGCTTACAAAGCCTCATGTGAAGCCCCTACATCATCAAGTGAGAAACAAACCTTCAATGAAGAATTGAGCTTAATGGTGAAGAACTTCAACAAGTTCTACAAGAATAGAAGCAAAGAAAGAAGCTCCAAGTCAAGGTCCTACAATGACAAAAGATCTTCTAGTCGAGAGTGCAATTGCTACAATTGTGGGAGACCCGGTGTCACGCCCAATATGCGATACTATCCTAAAGAGACTCGAAGGTCCCACCAAGGATAGAACCGCATATTGATACGCTTTTGTAAGGTGGATATCATTACATCAACATTACATAATATATGGGGATACATACAAGAGGCATACAATGCCACACGAATACACATCATCTTACATAAGAGCATCATCCGACTATGGATGAAAACACAAACAGAAACTCAAACGACATCCACCCTGCTAGCCCAGGATGCCGATCTGGAGCCTATCCCCTGATCAAAGAAGAAGCAGAAGGAGAACTCTAAAACAAACAAACATCGCTCTCGCGTCATGATCATCGCATAACCTGTACCTGCAACTGATGTTGTAGTAATCTGTGAGCCACGAGGACTCAGCAATCCCATTACCATGGGTATCAAGACTAGAAAAGCTTAATGGGAAAGGAAGGGGTAAAGTGGTGAGGTTGCAGCAGCGGCTAAGCATGATATGGTGGCTAACATACGCAAAAGAGAGCGAGAAGAGAGCAAAACGGAACAGTTGTCAACTATTAATGATCAAGAAGTGATCCCGAACTCCTACTTACGTCAAACATAACACAAAGACCGTGTTCACTTCCCGGACTCCACCGAAAAGAGACCATCACGGCTACACACGCGGTTGATGCATTTTAATTCAAATCTGGTGTCAAGTTATCTACAACCGGACATTAACATATTCCCATCTGCCACATAACCGCGGGCACGGCTCTCGAAAGTTTATACCCTGCAGGGGTGTCCCAACTTAGCCCATGATAAGCTCTCGCGATCAACGAAGGATATACCTTCTCCCAGGAAGACCCGATCAGTTTCGGAATCCCGGTTTACAAGACATTTCGACAATGGTAAAACAAGACCAGCAAAGCCGCTCGATGTGCCGACAAATCCCGATAGGAGGTGCACATATCTCGTTCTCAGGGCACACCAGATGAGCAAGACATTGGGTTGGCATAGACCCTGGTTGCCCAGGGGGCGCCGGACATCGCTCGGGTTGGACCAACACTCGAAGGAGCACTGGCCGGGGGGGGGGGGTAAATAAAGATGACCCTCGGGCTCCGTAAACCCAAGGGAAAAAGGGCTAGGTGAGGCAAATGGTAAAACCAAGGTTGGGCCTTACTGGAGGAGTTTTATTCAAAGCGAACTGTCAAGGGGGTCCCATAAATCACCCAACCGCGTAAGGAATGCAAAATCCGGGAACAGAACACCGGTATGACGGAAACTAGGGCGGCAAGAGTGGAACAAAACACCAGGCATAAGGCCGAGTCTTCCACCCTATACCAAGTATATAGATGCATTAATTAAATAAGAGATATTGTGATATCCCAACATAATCCTGTCCACCATGGAGCAATCTTCAACTTCACCTACAACTAACAACGCTTTAAGAGGGGCTGAGCAGAGCGGTAACATAGCCAAGCAATGGTTTGCTAGGAAGGGTGAAAAAGGTTAGAGGCTGACATGCCAATTTGGGGAGGCTTGAAGAGCAAATGATAGGAAGCACAGCAAAGCGATAGAACGAAGCAACTAGCATAGCAATGATAGTAGTGAGATCCAAGGTGACGGTCATCTTGCCTGAAATCCTGCTAGGAAGAAGAACGAGTCCATGAAGAAGATGAACGGATGAAGCCGAACCAAGCGTAGACGAACGAATCCTCACGATCGCAACGAAACAGGAACTATCGAGAAGAAGCACACAACATGGTAAACAACACCACACATAGACAATACATGATGCACAACAAAGCATGATGCATTACAAGGCTACATGAAGCTACTCATGGCAAGAGATGATGCATACAAGAACAACACATCAAAGCAAGTTTAAATGAGGCCGGAAAGAACATATAACAATTCCGGCAAGTCCTCATATGCAAGTTTCGAAGTTGGTCCAGATCTGAACAAACATTAAGTTGAAGTTGTTAAACAGCAAGTTAAAGAGCACCAAGAGGATCTACACGAAAATTCTAGTCAAGTTACATATAAAGTTCAGTTAATTCGGAGCTACGGCCTAGAAGATATGAGCAAAACAAAACATGGCATTGATGCTAAATGCATCCAAGCATCAAGAAAACACCTCAAAACAAGGATGCAACATGATAATATGAAACTACATGCAAATCTAAGCAAGTTTCATATAGAGCACACTCAAAACGGAGCAACGGTTCAACACATACACTCTATACAAGTTTAAAGGACAAGCTGTCCAAAACAGCAACTAGGCATCTTGCAAGCATCAAAACAACATGCTACAGCACTCCAACATAAGAACAAAAGTCATGGGCATGAACTACAGGTAAAGCATGACAAAACATGAACACTGAGCTGTCTCCAGAAAACATTATAACATGCTAAAAAGGACATGACAAGATTGCAAATAATAACAGTTTCAGTCTTAACAGAAATAACATCAGGTTGCAATGTTTAGAGCTAGCAAACATCATGCTACATGAACATAACATGGCGAACAAAGGCATGACATGAATCTACGGATCTCCTATAACAAAAGTCCCTTACTGACCATGAGCCAAAATGGCACATAAAATATGATGGCACCCATGTAAACATGGCAAATGATATGACAGATTCAGACATGGTAGGAACAACTATAAGTAGGCATGTTGGTGAGCTTGAACCACCCACCACAGAGCAATAAATGGCATGACAAGGCAACCAACAGTAAGAAGGAATGTTTATGAAGCTAAACATGGCAAGAACAAGTTCATAGGGTGGATGGATCACTAGCAAAGCTCATGGCAAAACTGGACTTAATGTTAACAGGCTGACAACAACATTATTTAGCCGTTTTGAGGGCAAGATAACAACAAGTTACAGCAGGTCATAAATGTAACCAGGGGCATGGATGGATAGAGCATGACATGTATAACAAATCATCCTTAATGAACATCTTCAGATTATACATAGAATGACTTGTAGCAGCAGGTTTACAAAGCACCAAATATAGAAGAAACAGTTTAGCAAAACAGTAACAGCAAGTACCCTACTTCACAAGCTCGATGCACTCACTACAAGACTCACAAAAATACATGGACGTCACCACTGCAAGGATGGCATGATGTAGCACAAAACACATGTAGACATCAAGCTCATAGGATGCACACACAAAATGCAGCGAAAATGACAAATCACCAAGTTATAACAGTTTCAGCAGGTTAACATCATATAGCACGCTTGCAATGATGATTAAGGCATCAAGATGACCTCAAACAAACATGGCGCAATGGAATGAAATGAAGAGCATCTCACAGCAAACATTTTGATATATCATGCATGCAAAATGGAGCTACACACATGGAGATATGGCATGGCAAAATAGGCACCAGAATATGCAAAACTGAGGGACTTAGCAGAAATTATACCACTCCGAGAACGGATCTAGGGTTTGCACGGTTTTTGAAGCAGAGTTGGATCTCGCCAAAGACGAGAGGACGGTGGCCGGAGATGTCGCCGGAGCTCGTCGGAGATGGAGGAAGGGGCACCGGAGTTGGGAGTCGCCGGATCCGGCCCTCCCGCAGCCGGATCTGGCCGGGGCGAAGGAGAGGAGGCGCGGGAGAGGCGGCAGGGAGCCGGGCGCGGCACTCCGGCCGGGCGGCACAGCCGGCGGCGAAGGTCGGCGATGACGGGGCGCACCGGCAGCGGAGGGCGGGCGGATGCGAGGAACTCTGGCAGGGCCCCGCGGCGGCGGTCGGCGAGGAGGAGTGGAGCGGCGGCGGGGATCGGGTGGCCGACGGCGGTGGTCGCTGGCAAGGTCTGCACGGTGGCGGACAGGCCAGGCGGCGGGGGCAGCGGGCACGGCAGTCGGGGTGCGCCCGCGGGTCACGGCGGCGGCTGGATGGGCCGAGCGGGCCGGCCTTGGGCTCGGCGGGCCCGAGCGGGGCTGGCGCGGTGGAGACGGCGGCGGCGGATAGGTGGCGGGCTCCGGTTGGCTGCGGCGGCGGGGAAGGCGACGTGTCAGCGTGTGATTCGCCGGGGTGAGGTGGAGGCTGGACGTGTCCGGCGTCGGGCGGACATGTCCCGCGGCGCGAGGAGGAAGACGCTAGGGTTTATCCGCGAAAAATTGAGGGGGGATCTATATATAGGTAGAGGGAGCTAGGAGACTCCAAATGGAGTGCGGTTTTCGCCCACACGATCGTGATCGAACGACCGAGAGCATGGAGGGGGTTTGGATGGGTTATTGGGCCACTTTGGAGGGATTTTGGGCTGCACACAAAAGAGGCCTTTACGGTTGCCTGGTTAACCGTTGGAGCATCAAACGACCTCCAAATGGAACGAAACTTGACATGCGGTCTACCAGTGGTGTACCAAGGCCACTTGGCAAGACTCGGTCCATTCCGAGAACGTTTAACACCCGCTTACAGCGAGAGACAAAAGGGGGACGCCGGAGGACATAGGAGTGCCGGATTGCAAAACAGACAACGGGGAAAAAACTCGGATGCGTGAGACGAACACGTATGCCAATGCGATACACATGTTGACATGATATGAAATGCAGATGATGACATGGCAAAATGCAACAAGCATGCACATGACATGGCAAGGACGGCGAATAACTGGCGGACACCTGGTGCATCGGATCTGGGGCGTTACAACACTCCTCCACTAACAAGAGATCACGTCCCAAGATCTTAGGACCGAGACAGAAGGGAAAAAGGGATGAGGTGAAACAAGAACTCAAGATAAGAAGCAAACAATCGAGAGCACTCGAGAAGAAGAGAGGAACAACGAGAAGGACGAGAATCGAAAGCTCACGGAATCAGATAGACCAAGAAACCACTCCGGTTAGAACGAGATAAGAAACGAATAAGACTGAAAGGATTTAGGTAGCACTCCAGCTGAAACATGGAAGGAATAGAACACGAGCTTCACCCAATGAGATGGCACTTGACGAGATGAACAATGCAATGCCTCCGGAAGAATTGAAGTTTTTTTAATGAAAAGAACTTAGAAGGAAGGATTGAACGGAGTTGTTGAGAAAATCAACAACGAAAAGAAATAGCTTGTTGTGGTCTTATAGGTAACATCTCAAGATCATAAGGTGATAACCGGCCACAAAAGGAAATGGTTGGATAGCTGAGAAGAACGAACAAATGCAAAACTCCACTTCAAAAGAAAACGGAGAATTAATTGCACTTCAAGATGCAAGAAGAAAAGATACTTGAACTCCACTAACAAGATCTTGATGAACTCTTGAAAAATGAATTGAATCATGAAGAACCACCATGAAGAACTCCGGTAAACAAAAGACAATGAGATAGAATTCAAGGATGAAAGAATAAGATTAAAGCTTGTGGTGATTTAGATGGAGGTTCCAACGAAATGGCCGAGGAAATTTGAACTCCGGAAAAGAAAAGATGAAAAACACTTGGAACTAGAATTTATTCATCATTAACAAACTCCGAAGGAAGGGATTAATCACTTGGAGGAAATAAGAATAAGATTTATTGTATGCTTATACTTCATCAAATTAAATTGATGACAAGCAATGGATTTTTGCATACTACTTATTCTTCTTCAAAAGGATTGAGAAGTGACATATCGCAGACTTGAGAAGGTCTTCATGAACCACCGGTAGGGTTGAAAAGAACGAATGAATATATGTGATAATCAAGGAAAAAGAATCTTGAATGAACCACCGTAATAATTCAAAATTGAATGACGAAAGAGACTGAATCACCAGGAAGAATTAGAAGAACCAATATGCTAGAGGGGATTTAGATGCAAAAGAACAAAGAGATCATGAGCTGATTAAAGAACAATTGAACGAAGCACCGGGATAATTGGATAACGGTAGCTGAAATGTGAGGATGAAGAATTCTTCTGGAATGATGGCCTTCGGTGAAAAGAAAACGGGGAAACAACTCCTGACATACTCCGGGTGGGTAAGAAAAAATAACTGAGAACCAGAATAATTTGAGAGGATAGCATGAACTAGAACCACGAATCTTCGATAGACCGGGAAAGATTTAGAGGAAAAACTCTTCTTCGATCTTCAGATGATGACAGAAAACACCACCAAAGTTACTGAGATACTCCGGGAGGATGAAAAAAAGAGGAAGGGTTTAACCAAAGATGAAAAGAATTTGAAAGAGATCTTGGAGAAGGCATCTGACTAATGAAATTCGTTCTAATGTCAAACTCAAAAAGAATTAGGAATGGCTCCGGAATAATTAGAAGAGTCAGGTAAGATCGTGGGAAAAGACCTGTGGGTTAGGGCCCACTAAAAGAAAACACCGTTGGAAAAGATTGTTGAAAAGATAGATGATGCACCGGAACAATTGACATATTTGAATGAGGTGACAACCTCAAATTAATTGGAACACAGACGAATCTCCTGAGATGTCTTGAACACTCCGAAAGGATAAACTGGCGAGAGGCGAATGAGCAAAGGGAAATATTTGAGCTGAGGGAAAGAATATGATCGACAACGAAAAACTTGAATTGAATCCACCGGAGAAGAAAAAGAGATGAAGAATGTCCATCGAGACGAGAATTCACCGGTTGAAATGATTGAGGGAAGACTAAGGAGGCTCCATACGAATGAAATTGATGCTCGAAACAGACTCATACTCCGGGAAGAAGAGGGTGGGAGGGCGGGAAAAACAAAGGCAACTTGGCAGGGGAAAGCCGACGAATATCTTGAAGAGAAAACACCGGTTGAAATCATTGAAGAAAGAAAACAAAGACTTCGCACGAGTAGGATGGATACTCGATTACGGACTCTGGATTCGAGAAGAAGAAGGGAGGGCGGGTGGGAAAAACAAGGACAACTTTAGACAGGGAAACAACATCGATCGAAAAGAGCTGAGGATTGATCTCCCAAAGACAAAGAGGTTCGAATCAGCTTGACGAGGAATGCGCCGGACAAAAGAGGATGGACAATGAACAAAAACTAACCGCATGATCCTAAAGAAAAATTTGAAGGGGAAGAGGAGTAGTTCAAAACACCTACGTCAAGATTCCTCACCAGAGCAACGAAGGGGTTGAGGAGTAAAAAGAATTCCTACTCTCCGATATAACTAGACTCAGAAATCAGTTTTCTTCTAGACTCGACAACGGCCAACTACACGATCAAACAAGGGGGCTCCTAGGGTCGGTCGAGGCTCTGATACCAATTTGTCACACCCAATATGCGATACTATCCTAAAGACACTCGAAGGTCCCACCAAGGATAGAACCGCATATTGATATGCTTTTGCAAGGTGGATATCATTACATCAACATTACATAATAGATGGGGATACATACAAGAGGCATACAATGCCACACGAATACACATCATCTTACATAAGAGCATCATCCGACTACGGATGAAAAGACAAGCAAAAACTCAAACGACATCCACCCTGCTAGCCCAGGATGCCGACCTAGAACCTATCCCCTGATCGAAGAAGAAGCAAAAGGAGAACTCTAGAACAAGCAAAAAATGCTCTCGCGTCATGATCATCGCATAACCTGTACCTGCAACTGACGTTGTAGTAATCTGTGAGCCACGAGGACTCAGCAATCCCATTACCATGGGTATCAACACTAGCAAAGCTTAATGGGAAAGGAAGGGGTAAAGTGGTGAGGTTGCAGCAGCGACTAAGCATATATGGTGGCTAACATACGCAAATAAGAGCGAGAAGAGAGCAAACGGAACAGTCGTCAACTAGTAATGATCAAGAGGTGATCCTGAACTCCTACTTACGTCAAACATAACCCAAAACCGTGTTCACTTCCCGGACTCCACCGAGAAGAGACCATCACGGCTACACACACGGTTGATGCGTTTTAATTCGGATCTGGTGTCAAGTTATCTACAACCGGACATTAACAAATTCCCATCTGCCACATAACCGCGGGCACGGCTCTCGAAAGTTTATACCCTGCAGGGTTGTCCCAACTTAGCCCATGATAAGCTCTCGCGATCAATGAAGGATATTTCTTCGCCCAGGAAGACCCGATCAGTCTCGGAATCCCGGTTTACAAGACATTTCGACAATGGTAAAACAAGACCAGCAAAGCCGCCCGATGTGCCGACAAATCCCAAAAGGAGCTGCACATATCTCGTTCTCAGGGCACACCAGACGAGCAAGACGTCGGGTTGGCATAGACCCTGGTTGCCCAGGGGGCGCCGGACATCGCTCAGGTTGGACCAACACTCGAAGGAGCACTGGCCCGGGGGGGTAAATAAAGATGACCCTCGGGCTCTGGAAACCCAATGGAAAAAGGGCTAGGTGAGGCAAATGGTAAAACCAAGGTTGGGCCTTGCTGGAGGAGTTTTATTCAAAGCGAACTGTCAAGGGGGTCCCATAAATCACCCAACCGCGTAAGGAACACAAAATCCGGGAACATAACACCGGTGTGACGGAAACTAGGGCGACAAGAGTGGAACAAAACACCAGGCATAAGGCCGAGTCTTCCACCCTTTACCAAGTATATAGATGCATTAATTAAAAAAGAGATATTGTGATATCCCAACATAATCCTGTCCACCATGGAGCAATCTTCAACTTCACCTGCAACTAACAACGCTATAAGAGGGCTGAGCAGAGCGGTAACATAGCCAAGCAATGGTTTGCTAGGAAGGGTGAAAAAGGTTAGAGGTTGACATGGCAATTTGGGGAGGTTTGAAGAGCAAATGATAGGAAGCGCAGCAAAGTGATAGTACGAAGCAACTAGCATAGCAATGATAGTAGTGAGATCAAAGGTGACGGTCATCTTGCCTGAAATCCCGCTAGGAAGAAGAACGAGTCCATGAAGAAGACGAATGGATGAAGCCGAACCAAGCGTAGACGAACGATTCCTCACGATCGCAACGAAACAAGAACTATCGAGAAAAAGCACACAACATAGTAAACAACACCACACATAGACAAGACATGATGCACAACCAAGCATGATGCATGAAAAGGCTACATGAAGCTACTCATGGTAAGAGATGATGTATACAAGAACAACACATCAAAGCAAGTTTAAATGAGGCCGGAAACAACATATAACAATTCCGGCAAGTCCTCATATGCAAGTTTTGAAGTTGGTCCAGATCTGAACAAACATTAAGTTTAATTTTTAAAACAGCAAGTTAAAGATCACCAAGAGGATCTACACGAAAATTCTAGTCAAGTTACATATAAAGTTCATTTAATTCGGAGCTACGACCTAGAAGATATGAGCAAAACAAGTAAGACATGGCATTGATGCTAAATGCATCCAAGCATCAAGCAAACACCTCAAAACAAGGATGCAACATGATAATATAAAACTACATTTAAATCTAAGCAAGTTTTATATAGAGCACACTCAAAACGGAGCAACGGTTCAACACATACACTCTATACATGTTTAAAGGACAATCTATCCAAAACAGCAACTAGGCATCTTGCAAGCATCAAAACAACATGCTATAGCACTCCAACATAAGAACAAAAGGCATGGGCATGAACTACAGGTAAATCATGACAAAACATGAACACCGAGCTATCTCCATAAAACACTATAACATGCTCAAAAGGACATGGCAAGATTGCAAATAATAACAGTTTCAGTCTTAACAGAAATAACATCAGGTTGCAATGTTTAGAGCTAGCAAACATCATGCTACAGTAACATAACATGGCAACAAAAATGCGTGGCATGAATCTACCAATCTCATATAACAAAAGTCCCTTACTGACAATGAGCCAAAAGGGAACAGAAAATATGATGGCACCCATGTAAACATGGCAAATGATATCACAGATTCAGACATGGCAGGAACAACGATAAGTAGGCATGTTGGTGAGCTTGAACTACTCACCACAGAGCAATACATGGCATTACAAGGCAACCAACTGTAATAAGGAATGTTTATGAAGCTAAATGTGGCAAGAACAAGTTCATAGGGTGCATGGATCACTAGCAAAGCTGATGGCAAAATTGGACTTAATGTTAACAGCCTGACAACAACATTAATTAGCAGTTTTGATGGCAAGATAACAACAAGTTACAACATGCCATAAATGCAACCAGGGGCATGGATGGATAGAGCATGACATGTATAACAAATCATCCTAAGTGAACATCTCCAGATTATGCATAGAATGACTTGTAGCAGCAGGTTTACATAGCACCAAGATATAGCAGAAACGGTTTAGCAAAACAGTAAAAGCAAGTACCCTACTTCACGAGCTCGATGCACTTACTACAAGACTCACAAAAATACATGGATGGCACCACAGTAAAGATGGCATGATGTAGCACAAAACACATGTAGACGTCAAGCTCATAGGATGCACACACGAAATGCAACGAAAATGACAAATTACCAAGTTATAACAGTTGCAGCAGGTTAACATCATATAGCACTCTTGCAACGATGATTAGGGCATCAAGATAACCTCAAACGGCGCAATGGAATGAAATGAAGAGCATCTCACAACAAACATTTTGATGTATCATGCGTGCAAAACGGAGCTACCGACATGGAGATATGGCATGGCAAAATAGGCACCAGAATATGCAAAACTGAGGGACTTAGCAGAAATTATACCACTCCGAGAACGGATCTAGGGTTTGCACGGTTTTTGAAGCAGAGACGGATCTCGCCGGAGACGAGAGGACGGTGGCCGGAGATGTCGCCGGAGCTCATTGGAGATGGGGGAAGAGGCACCGGAGTTGGGAGTCACCGGATCCGGCCCTCCCGCGGTCGGATCTGGCCGGGGCGAAGGCGAGGAGGCGCGGGAGAGGCGGCAGGGAGCCGGGCGTGGCGCTCCGGCCGGGCGGCGCAGCCGGCGGTGAAGGTCGGCGGTGGTGGGGCGCACCGGCGGCGGAGGGCGGGCGGATGCGAGGAACTCCGGCAGGGCCCCGCGGCGGCGGTCGGCGAGGAGGAGTGGAGAGGCGACGGGGATCGGGTGGCCGGGAGCGGCGGTCGCCGGCGAGCTCGGCGCGGCGGCGGACGGGCCAGGCGGCGGGGTTAGCGGGCGCGGCGGCGGGGGGGCGCCCGCGGGTCGTGGCAGCGGCTGGACGGGCCGAGCGGGCCGGCCTCGGGCTCGGCGGCCCCGCGCGGGGCTGGCGCGGTGGAGACGGCGGCGGCGGACAAGTGGCGGGCTCCGGTTGGCTGCGGCCGCGGGGAAGGCGACTGTCAGCGTGTGATTCACCGGGGTGAGGTGGAGGCTGGACGTGTCCGGCGTTGGGCGGACGTGTCCGGCGGCGCGAGGAAGACACTAGGGTTTATCCGCGAAAAATGGAGGGGGTGGACCTATATATAGGTAGAGGGAGCTAGGAGACTCCAAATGGAGTGCGATTTTCGCCCACACGATCGTGATCGAACGACCGAGATCATGGAGGGGGTTTGGATGGCTTATTGGGCCACTTTGGAGGGGTGTTGGGCTACACACAAAAGAGGCCTTTACGGTTGCCCGGTTAACCGTTGGAGCATCAAACGACCTCCAAATTGAACGAAACTTGACAGGCGGTCTACCGGTGGTGTACCAAGGCCACCTGGCAAGACTCGGTCCATTCCGAGAACGTTTAACACCTGCTTACAACGAGAGACAAAAGGGGGACGCCGGAGGACATAGGAGTGCCGGATTGCAAAACGGACAACGGGGAAAAAACTCGGATGCGTGAGACGAACATGTATTCCAATGCGATACACATGATGACATGATATGAAATGCAGATGATGACATGGCAAAATGCAACAAGCAAGCACATGACATGGCAAGGACGGCAAATAACTGGCGGACACCTGTTGCATCGGATCTAGGGCGTTACACCCGGACACTATTCCAATGAGTGTACGACACCCTACAGAAGAAGAGAAGAATCACCCAAGACGAGAAGTAGAAGAGAAGAATCACCACCAAGAGAGAGGAGGAGTAGAGATGATCGTTATGAACAAAGAACATCCCAGAGAAGCAAGGATTCGGAAAGGAAGGACAAGTTATCAAGGAGCTACACTAAACGAAGACATCAAGCTCATGTTGGTGAATGGGTATCCGGCTCCGACTCCGACAATCACTCCGAGAGAAGCTATCACTCCGACTCCGAATATACTCAAGATGAAGGTGTTGCCGGTCTAGCACTTGTGTCAACCAACTCCTATGACATATTTGATTCACCAAATGAAGGACTTGGAAGATGCTTCATGGCCAAAGGCCCAAAGGTAACACACCCCGAGTATGTTGATTTCAATGGTGATGATGATTTACTTGTTGACAACTCTAGTGATGAATACTATGATGAAACGTCAATTAATCATGCTTATCAAGATAAAACGAATGACAATGATAAGGAGAAGATTGAGCTTCTAACTAAAGAACTAAACACTCTTAAGTTATCTCATGAAACTATCTTAGAAGATCATCAAGAACTTTTAAGGACTCATGAGAAGTTATGATTTGAAAAGCTCAACCTTGAGCAAGAGCATGAGTTCTTAAAGGTAATCAATGATGATCTCCGTAAGAAAAGTTCTTCTTACATTGCCAAGCGTTTACTCTTATCTACTTACATGCCTCAAGTCAAGTCCATTAACAAGAACAAGAAGGATCTTCCTCTAGTAGTACCAATAATCATGACAAATCCAATGTTGTTGCTTCTAGTAGTTCTCTTGATTCCACTAATGTTTCTCTTAGGCAAGTTACACTTGAGCAAGAAAATAGCTTATTGAAGGGAATTATAGAGAAAGGTGTTTACAAGAGCCTTGCCGGGAGTAAGCAATTTGAGGAAATTGTACGCAAGCAAGGAAGGCACCGGAAGAACCAAGGTGTTGGGTTTGAACGAAAGTTCAATGCCAATGGAGTTGAGTGGGAAGAAGATCAATACCCCAAGACGAAGTTTGTTCCTCAACAAGAGAAGGATGATCCTACTTCCTTCAAGGGAACACAAGCTCAAGATGATCTTACACCACAAGACCACAAGCAAAAAGGCAAGGACAAGCTTCAAGATTAGATTGATGCATTTGAAGAAGCTCCTAAGGCCTTGGTCAAGTGGGTTCCCAAGACTACATCAAGCTCTACTTCATCAAGTACAACTACAACTCCAAGTATTCCCATCAAAATGATGTGGATCCCGAAGAAGAAGAACTGGAGAGTTCTTGAGGGTGACTCCTCCAACATATTTCACTCATATCATTTTGGTAACAATAAGTGCAATCAACTTCCACATCTTGCACTAGTTCAACGAGTCACAAACCCTCTTGTTGGTAAGACAAGGGACAAGGTAATCTAATGCTTTCATAGACATCATCTTGTGTGTGCATCACTCTATGTCTATGGATATCCTTGTTTGTTCCTTGTGGGACTAACCCATGTAGGTATTAAAAGTGCAACTCACTCCAAAGGATTGCTCCAAATGATCTACATCAACTTTGAGCATCCACATCTTCAACACCTACATGAAGTCATCATCGACAAAACCCAAGGTTAGTTCATCCCTCTAAGGGGGGATCTCACATCTAGGGGGAGCTTAACTCTAAGAATTGAGTCAAAGCAACTCTAATGGTGTGCACACATCAATGCATTATGTAAAAGTGGTAACCCCACTTGAGCTTAAACGATGAGTGTGACCTATGATGAAATGTTCTCATTTGACTCCTAAGTCAATATACTCATATATAGATGACCTAGTCATCGCCAGTTGTTTGATAGATGCTAGAATTGGTTGTGCATGCTTTGCCACATATTTCATTTGCCATTCTATTGTGTGAGCATGTTGGTTGCATATTTCACTCATTCGAGGACATCCACTTGTTGCTTTGATTGATTGGCTTCTCTTTCTTTTGCCAAGTGGATGGACAAGAATGCCTAAGAACCTTCTCTAGCTATCTATGATTTTCTTGTCTCGAACTCTATTCATGCTACATCACAAAATTTGATCAAGTCAGATTCGAACCACTCTGTGTGAGGAGCACTCAGAGTCCCCGATTCGTCATAGACTTAAACTTCCAAAACTTCTTTGTGTGTTTCGGTCTGACCGATTCTTCCATTTCGGTCATACCGAGATCACTAAGTCGATCTAGGTTTTCAATCTTAGTGCAACCGATTTGAACTTTTCGGTCTCACCGAGTTGCTGTAACTGTCAACAGTTATGCATCTCAGTGCCACCGAGTTGTTCCACTCGGTCACACCGACAGGGTCGGGGTATATATACCCACGGGCAAAAAAATTGGAAACTTTCTCCAAACTCTTTCGCCCATGCATAGCTCGCTCTTCCCCCAGGGTCTCCGGATCGTCCTCCTCGTCGCCAGCCGCCTCAAGTCGCTGGTGTCCGCCGCTGTCAACGGAAATCATCCCCGCCGTTGCCGTCGTAGCGAGTTCATCGCCGAACTAGGGAATGGACTCGATCACTGTGCTATCCCTGTCCGATTCCTAGCACATTGTGTTCGTCATGAATCTTGCCACGATCGAAACTATTCTATCCAGTCAAAACACTCCATAGATTAGAGGTGAATTGAAAATTTAGGGTTAGGTTTCCGCTGAAACCATCTCGGACCCACCGAGTTTTAGAATTCGGTTCCACCGATTCGGCTAAGGCCATTGCACAAGTGATTCTTGGTCTGACCGAGAATTGAAAATCGGTGTGACCGAGTTTAGGACTTTGTGAAACCCTAGCAGTCTTGGTGCCACCGAGCTGTGACTCGGTCAGACCGAGTTCACTAGTTTAGGTTCCAAAAGCTGCTTTGGTATCACCGAGTTTGCAAATCGGTTGATCTGAAATGCTTTCGGTGGAAAACTAAAACTAAGTTTTTGAATCATTCATTTGCAAAAACCTCTGTATTTTGTGATGCTCATCCACTCTATCTCATCTATATCTATTCATACAGTCTGCAGTTAGTGTTTGCAACATGTCTGATCAAAGTGATAGCCAGTACAGGGAAGAGGAGCAAATTCAGATGAGTGAGGGCACTAGTCCCTCTAGCACCTCTGATGATGGTAGCAGGAGCACCCCAAGCAACCTGCCCAAAGCTGCCACCCGGGCCAGAAAGAAAAAAACCTCAGAATCTGAGGATGAAGACTATGTGGCAGTTGAGGATGAGGCCACTTCCTAGAAGAAAGTGCTCAAAAAGGAGTATGGCTCAGCTGCATCCACTAAGACTGGAGTGCAGAAGAAGGAAAGGGCAAGAAGGATTCCCACTTCCAGACCTAGGAAGGTTGCCACTAGAGAGACCATGAAGTTTACTATTAAGTCAGAAGATGAAGTTGTTGGCCAAGACAAAAAGAAGAAGAGAGTCAGAACTACTACTGCAAAAGATCTTGGCAACCCCTCTATGAGGAGAGACACTGAAGAAGAAGAAGAAGAAGAAGAGGTTGCTGCACCAGCACCCAAGGCTCAGAAGCTTATGGGTGATGCTATTAGGATAGGGGCTGCATCATCAAAGCCCAAAGAAGCACCCAAAGCTGCCTCCAAGCCCAAGATTGCACCAAAGAGGAATACCAAAAACATATCTGCTGCTGGGAAGAACAAGGCCCCAGTGCCTGAGACTGTTGTTGAAGAGGAAGATGATGAAGAGCATGTCTTGAGGTTGGTGGACTGGACCTACATGAAGGAGAATGTGGAACACTATCCTGGTGTTGTTGGATTAGTGTTGAGGATTAGTGTTGTTGGACAAGAAGCCTATAGTGTGTGACATGAGGTGGGTGGACTGGACCTACATGAAGGAGAATGAAGAACACTATCCTGGTGTGTATGACAGTTTTAATGCTTGTGGAGTTGCAGACTTTGTTGGGCAGAAGCTCACAAAGTGGAATGATGAGCTCATAATGCAATTCTACTCCACAGCACACTTCTATCCAGATGGCAGGATAGTATGGATGTCTGAAGGTACTAGGTACCAATCATCAATTGAAGAATGGTCTAATCTGATCAATGCACCTAAGGAGAAAGAGGATGACTTGGATGTCTATGCCAAGAAGAAGATGGATCACAACACTATGGCACATATGTACAAGGAGATCCCAGATGTTGTAGTTGAGACACATAAGTTTGGATGAGTACATTAGCTTCTGTCAGGACTGCGAACTATCAACTGGATCCTCAGGCACACTCTCTTGCCCAAGTCAGGTGACCACAACATGATCAGAGGCCATGCAATAAACTTGCTACACTTATTTGATGTGCCACAGAAGTTCAAGGTCATGAGCCTCATAGTTGAGACTATCAAGAGGACAGCAGCTGACCAGAAGAGAAGTTGTGGGTATGCCCCACAGATCCAGGAGCTGATTAACTCTAAGATGGGCATAGGCACATACTTGTTGGACAAGGATCACATGCCTATCTATCCAGAATTTGAGGACAACCAAGTGGTGATGGATGAAGATGAACCATCTTCTGTGCATGCTCAAGAAAAGAAGGAGAAGGCAAGGACAGAGAAGGCTACCAAGATGCCAACAATGTAAGAGGCATCTCAGTACTTTCTGAAGATCAAACTAGATCAGCTAGGCTACTTGATTGCATCCACTCTGAGGATTGAGAAGGGGCTGGACACCTTGACTCAAAACCAGGAGAGCCTGGAGAGGATCATGGAGTAGAAGTTCTATGACTTGGACGTGAACGTAACTGAGATCCAGTCTGTTGTCGAGCAGCTTCAGGATGATATGCAGGATAGGAAGGGCAAGACAACCACTGATGCATTTGCCAGATTGCCTAGAGCTCAGAGATCAGCTGCAGTGCCAGTGACAGACACCAGAGCCACTTCATCTGCACCAGCTACAGCTCCTACAGCTCCAGTGCAACCAGCTCCAGCACCTACACCTCCAGCTCCATCCACATCAACTGAAGTCTTCGTCCAAGGAGCCATCTCTACACCACCACCTGAAGATCAAGCTTGAGAGTCCATCTAGTGCTATGCATTTTCTATGAACTTTTTGGTAACTAGTTGCCAAAGGGGGAGAAAAATGTATAGATCATAGGCTTCGAGAGAGAGTGTTGCTTTTTATTCTCTCTTGCTTTGGTGGTTAAACTTTATTTTCTTGTTTGAGATACTTTATGTTTGTTTGATACGTGGATGATCATGTGTTTGATCATATGCTACACTTATGCTTGTTGGATGACTTTATCCCATTTATCTCGATATGAGCATTCACTTTGCTTGGTGATGAGTGCATGTATTCAATTATTATCATTTTGAGCGCTCCACCAAGATGTATGTGACATGGAAGAGTAACACATGAGCCTAACTCTTTGTGCATTTGCAGTCCAAAGCAAATCTTAAACTATGCACAAATTTAGGGGGAGCTCTTGCTTATCACATACTTCTCAAAGCGACAATGTTTTTCACTCTTATTATCATTTGTCGAAGCTTTGATCTATATGTTGTCATTAATTACCAAAAAGGGGAAGATTGAAAGTGCAACTATCCCTAGGTGGTTTTGGTAATTCCTAACAACATATAGCTCATTGAGCTAACATCATTCCAAGATGAATATTTCAGGAAAAGCTCAATGAATGGCATGGCATGGATGAGAAAAGTGGATCCCTCAAAATGCTAAGGATAAAAGGATTGGCTCAAGCTCAAAAGCTCAAGACTCTACATTTTATATTTTAGTGATCCAAGATCACATTGAGTCTATAGGAAAAGCCAATACTATCAAGGAGGGATGAGGTGTTGCTTAATGAGTTTCTTGCTCCACAGTGCTTAGTGATATGCTCCAAAACCCTCAACTACTTTCTCACATCCACATATGACCTAAACCAAAAGTCAAACTCGGCCCTACCGATTCTTTCTATCTGGCGCCACCGAGTTCAGATGTCATAGCCACTGCCACAAACCCTAGGCAAATCGGTCTCACCGATAGGGATCTCGATCTCACCGAGATGGGATTGTAATCTCTCTGTTTCCCTTCATAACGTTTCGGTACCACCGAGATGAGCGATCGGTCCCACCGAGATTGCAATGTAAACTCCCTGTTTCCTTTTCGTAACATTTTGGTCCCACCGAAATGAGCGAATCGGTCCCACCGAGTTTACCTGACCAACTCTCTAGTTAGCTTAATACCAAAATCGGTATCACCGAGTTTGTGTAATCGGTCTCACCGAGATTAGGTTAAGCCCTAAACCCTAACCATATCAGTCCTACCGAGTTGCATGTCGGTCCCAACGAAAATCCTAACGGTCACTAGATTTGCTGAATCGGTCCGACCGAGTTTATCAATTCGGTCCCACCAAGTTTGGCAAGTTGTGTGTAACAGTTAGATTTTGTGTGGAGGCTATATATACCCCTCGACCTCCTCTTCATTCGTGGAGAGAGCCATCAGAACAAACCTACACTTCCAACTTGCTGTTTCTGAGAGAGAACCACCTACTCATGTGTTGAGGCCAAGATATTCCATTCCTACCATATGAATCTTGATCTCTAGCCTTCCACCAAATCCAAATCCTGTGAGAGAGAGTTGAGTGTTCGGGAGACAATCATTTGAAGCACAAGAGCAATGAGTTCATCATCAACACACCATTTGTTACTTCTTGGAGAGTGGTGTCTCCTAGATTGGCTAGGTGTCACTTGGGAGCCTCCGACAAGATTGTGGAGTTGAACCAAGGAGTTTGTAAGGGCAAGGAGATCGCCTACTTCGTGAAGATCTACCGCTAGTGAGGCAAGTCCTTTGTGGGCGACGACATGGTGGGATAGACAAGGTTGCTTCTTCGTGGACCCTTCGTGGGTGGAGCCCTCCGTGGACTCGCGCAACCGTTACCCTTGTGGGTTGAAGTCTCCATCAACGTGGATGTACGACAGCACCACCTATCGGAACCACGACAAAAACATATGTGTCTCCAATTGCGTTTGAATCCTCCAAACCCTTCCCTTTACATTCTTGCAAGTTGCATGGTTTACTTTCCGCTGCTCATATTGTCGGCGTTCTGGGAACGAGGGTCCCCAGACTTGCCTGCCTGCGGCCTGCGACATGGCTCAAGGGAGGCCCAGCGCAGCCCAACTTCATCAACACAAGCTCAAGACCCTCGTGAGGGGCCAAGTCTCGCGGGGCGGACGACAAGGAGCTCCCTCAGGCACGGCCTCGTTAGGCTGGCTCACGAGGAGGCGGAGAGTTCAAGGCGGGGTACCTCGTGAGGTGCCCACGACGCAAGCCATGACGACCAAGGGTGCCAGTTGGGCGCCAGCCGGGCAGTGTCCTCCCTTCCTCTTTGGTGCAAAGGAAGCAAGCGCAGGCGAGAGCATCAAGCAAAGGCATCCATTTCGGTGCAACAAGACCAAGACCAGCCCAACGGCAGGGAAGAAGTCATTGTGGAGCCCAAGCAGGCGTCACCACCAGAGCCTTTGACAGGAAAAGTGTACCCGCCGTTCCCCTTCAAAATGGTCAATTGTTGGCGCCCTTCCCGCTTAATATTTGGGAAGAGGCCCAGGGCCTTTGCCTATAAATAGGACTAGACACCACCAGGGTATAGGCATCGAGAATCCAAGGACCAGAACCAAGTAGCACCAGCCAAGAACAGACCCTCGCGAGGCTGTTCTTCCTTGTATTGTTCATCATCAGCCCAAGAGGCAATCCACCACACCACACACTGGAGTAGGGTATTACACCACAATGGTGGCCTAAAGCAGTATAAATCTTGTGTCTCTAGTGTTGTCCTATTTGGTAGTTTTAGATCCTAGCGATTCGGCGAGGAGCTAGCCGGTGGAGGGTTAAATCTTCGCGCGCACCCCAGTGTTCGAACCTCAAGGGTCTGCCGGAACCCGAAATCCAACATTTGGCGCGCCAGGTAGTGGTGCGCCGGAATTTGCCTTCCGTCGTCTCATTCTTCTCCGACCATCGCATCCATGTCTGACGCTCGTCGGGCTCACGCCGGGCGCCGAGCCGCCCTCGCTTCCCGCGTCGCCCAGACGGCCCCCGTCAGGGGGCGCCCTCGTTGTTCCTCATCATCTGCCGTCAACGCCGCCATCGGCCCGGTGGGGAACGGGCAGCGAGCATCATCCCAGCATTTCCCCGTGGCCTCTTTGGAAGAGCCACGCGGCCTCTTCTTCACCCACCCCGTCGCGCCGGCTCCCTCAGTCGTCGCGGCCCTCCTGGGCGGCTCGCAGGCGCCGCCCTCCAGCCACCACGTCAAGTCGTTCGTCGCCGGGTCGGCACCGCCTCCACGCGGCAGGGGGCTCCCTGGGGCCGGTCGGAGCCATCGGCTATGCTGACCTTCAGCTCCGAGGACCACCCCACCAACTCGGCCTGCTTGGGCGCGCTCCCCATGCTCTGCACGCCCACCATCTGCCAGGTGGCCGTCACTAGGACCCTCGTCGACGGTGGCGCGGGCCTCAGCGTGCTCTTAGTTGAGGCCTTCAACCTCCTCTGCATACCCCCGGAGCGGCTGCAACCCAGCCAGCCTTTCTCGGGCATGGGAGGCGGGTCGTCCAGCTCCTTGGGGCAGATCCGACTCCCGATAACTTTCGGCACCTACGACAATTTCCGCACGGAGCTGGTCGATTTCGACATCGCCCCCATCGGCCTCCCCTACAATGCCATCCTCAGCTATCCAGCATTGGCCAAATTCATGGCCGCGACTCACCCAGCGTACAACCTCATGAAGATGCCCGGGAGCAACGACGTCGTCACCGTGCCCGGGGACACCGAAGGTGCGCTGCGAGTACTCAAGCTCGCCCTCAAGACGGCGGCAGCGGTGCGGCCCGCCGATGCAGAAACCCCCAAGCCCAAGGGGGCTGCGCCGACCAAGAAGAAGCAGTTGTTCACCCAAGACAAGGCAGAGACCAAGCAGGTACCTGTCGATGAGGACGGGTCCACTAACGCCACTTTCACCATAGGCGCCAACCTCGAGCCCGAGCAGGAGGAAGCCCTGGTCAAGTTCCTGCGTGCAAACAAGAAGGTGTTCGCCTGGGAGCCCGATCAGTTGGCAGGGATCCCACGGGGTGTAATCGAGCACCACCTCAATGTGTGTCCCAACGTGCTCCCCGTGAAGCAGAAGGCGAGGAGGCAGTCCACTGAAAAGCAGGCCTTCATCGTCCAGGAGACCCGCAAGCTAGAAGCCGCGAGGGTTATTCGCGAGGTCCGATACCTAGATTGGTTGGCCAACCCCGTGGTTGTGCCAAAGAAGGGAGGGAAGGAACGCATGTGTGTCGACTTCACCAACCTCAACAAAGCATGCCCGCAAAATCCATTCCCGCTCCCTCGCATCGATCAGATCGTTGATTCCACCGCTGAGTGTGACCTGTTATGCTTCTTGGATGCCTTCTCCGGGTATCACCAGATCAAGATGGCGGTGGAAGACGTGGAGAAGACGGCCTTCCTGACCCCGTGTGGGGTGTACTGCTATACATGATGCCCTTCGGACTGCGCAACGCGGGGGCGACCTTTCAGCGGCTCATGCACATCACCTTGGGCCCGTAGCTCGGGAAGAATGTGGAGGCTTACGTCGACGACCTCGTAGTGAAGTCTCGTGAGGCCAAGACCCTGATACAAGACCTGGAGGAAACCATCGCGAGCCTCAACGCAGTGAGCCTGCGGCTCAACCCGGAGAAGTGTGTGTTCAGAGTCCCCTCGGGCAAGCTCTTGGGCTTCCTCATGTCCCACCAAGGCATCGAGGCCAACCCAGAAAAGATCAAGGCAGTCGAGGACACGAGCCCACCAAAGACCCTCAGAGAAATAAAGAAGCTCACGGGGCGCGTGACTGCGCTGGGGCGCTTCATCTCCAGGTTAGGAGAGCGAGCACTGCCTTTCTTTCAGCTGATGAAGAAGAAGGGGCCCTCTGAATGGACTGAAGAAGACAACAAAGTGTTCCAAGATCTCAAGAGATACTTAACCAGCCCTCCGGTGATGGTGGCCCCACGCCCTCAAGAGCCCTTGGTACTCTATCTCGCCGCCACTCCTTACTCAGCCAGCGCGGCTCTGGTGGCAGTTAGGGAGGAGCATCGGACCAAAGCCACGGCTGCTGCACGTGTCAAGGCAAAGCAGGACCAAAAAGGACTCGCAGAGGTCGCAACCACGGCTGGGGAGGATCAGCCGCCGTAGGGAAGCACGCCAGAAACGGAGGAAGCCCTTCCCCCAGGCAACCAGCCTCCGGAGTCCCCATCGCCTCAGCAGGCGCCACAGCCTCCGGAGGGCGCCACCAGCGCCGACGCTCCAAGCCTCGTCGAGCACCCGGTGTACTTCGTCAGCACAGTGTTGCGGGACGCGAGGACACGGTACCCCATGCTGCAGAAGCTCCTCCTCGCGCTGCTGGTGGCTTCGCTCAAGCTGCGGCACTACTTCCAGGGTTACCCGATCAAGGTTGTCTCGGCATACCCCTTGGAAAGGGTGCTCAGGAGCCCTAACTCGGCCGGAAGGGTCGCTGAGTGGAACATTGAACTGCAAGTGTTCTAGCTCGAATTCAGTACGACCAGAGTCATCAAAGGTGCCGCGCTAGCAGATTTCATGGCTGAATGGACGGAGGCACCGGACCTCAAGGCCGACGAGGACCGATCACTTTCCCCAGGAAGCGAGGCGCCAGAAGGCTGGGTCATGTACTTCGATGGGGCGTTCTCCAGGCATGGCGCTGGGGCTGGGGCGGTGCTCATATCTCCCACTCAGGACAAGTTGTACTACGCCGTGCAGCTCTGCTTCCAGCAGGGTGAAAAGGTCTCCAACAATATAGCGGAGTACGAGGGACTGATAGCCGGCCTTAAGGCCGCCGCTGCCTTAGGAGTGAAGCGTCTTACTATAAAGGGCGATTAGCAGCTCCTTGTCAACTTCTCCAACAAGGTATACGAGCCAAGAGATGAGCACATGGAGGCCTACCTTGCGGAGGTCCGCAGGATGGAGAAGCAGTTCTGGGGGTTAGAGCTACAGCATGTTCCCTGCGGCACTAATCAAGAGGCCGACGACATCGCCAAAAGAGCCTCCAGGCGGTTGCCCCAGGAGCCAGGCGTCTTCAAGGAACGACTCTTCAAGCCCTCGGCCCAGCCGTCATTGTCGAGCACAGCACAGCGTCGGGTGGAGCTTCCTCAGCCACCTGCCTCGGGAGCCCCAGCCTGTGGCCCGGCCTCAGGAGCTCGCCTGCTCCTGACGATGGAGCCTCAGGAAGGGTGCTGGATCAAAGAGCTTTGGAGCTACTTGACGCAAGGGACCCTGCCGGAGAAGGAGGAGGAAGCAGAGCGTGTGGCGTGGCAAGCTACAGTGTACTGCATCAGGGATGGAGAGCTCTACCGGAAGCGACCGAATGATGTGTCCTTGCATTGCATCACCAGGGAGCAAGGGAAGGAACTACTGGCAGATATACACAATGGAGACTGTGGGCATCATTCGTCGTCATGGACCCTCGTCGGCAAGGCGTTCCGCAGCGGTTTCTATTGGCCTACCGCGCTCAATGACGCGGTCGAACTAGTGAAGGCTTGCGAGGCTTGCCAATTCCATGCCAAGCAGATCCATCAGCCGGCAGGAGGCCTGCAAACCATACCCCTCACTTGGCCATTTGCAGTCTGGGGGCTGGATATCCTGGGCCCTTTTCCTCGGGTGCCAGGGGGCTATCGCTACCTCTACGTCGCCGTGGATAAGTTCACCAAGTGGGCCGAAGTCGAGGCCGTCCGCACCATCCCTGCTGGTTCTGCGGCCAAGTTCATCAAGGGCATCGTGAGTCGGTTCGGGGTGCTGAACCGCATCATCACTGACAACGGTTCGTAGTTCACCAGTAACCTTTTCAAAACGTACTGTGCTAACCTTGGAACGCGGATATGCTACGCTTCGGTGGCGCACCCCCGAAGCAACGGCCAGGCCGAGCGGGCCAACGCAGAAGTCCCGAGGGACCTCAAGACCAGGACGTTCAAGAAGAAATTGGCGGCCTACGGCAGAGGATGGTATGATGAGCTTCAGTCCGTGCTGTGGTCCATCCGCACAACTGCGACCAAGCCGACTGGAGAGACCCCTTTTTTCTTGTCTACGGAGCCCAAGCGGTCCTCCCTCATGAGGTCAAGCGTCGTTCCGCGTGGGTCTTGGCGTTCGATGAGACGCTGCAGGACGCCATGCGGGGGACGGACCTCGTGCTGGGGGAGGAGCATCGTCAAGAAGCTGCACTGCGAGCGGCAAGATACTAGCAGGCACTCCGGCGATACCACTGCCGCAACATCCGCCCCAGAACTCTTGAGGTAGGGGACCTCATGCTCCAGCGGGTCCTCTCCAGGGAGGGACTGCATAAGCTCTCTCCTATGTGGGAGGGCCCGTTCAAGGTTGTTCATGTTTCCAGGCCCGACTCCGTGCACTTTGAGACTCAGGAGGGAGTACCTGTACAAAATGCGTGGAACATCCAGCACCTCCGGAGGTTTTACCCCTAGAAAGGCCTAGAGCCTGTGAAGAAGGTGAATGCCTGTGAAGCTCATCTTTTTGGAAAAGGCCCAGAGCCTGTGAAGAAGGCGAATGCCTGTGAAGCTCATCTTTTTGGAAAAGGCCCAGATCCTATGAAGAAGGCGAATGCCTGTGAAGCTCATCTTTTTGGAAAAGGCCCGGAGCCTGTGAAGAAGGCGAATGCCTATGAAGCTCATCTTTTCGGAAAAGGCCCAGAGCCTGTGAAGAGGGCGAATGCCTGTGAAGCTCATCTTTTTGGAAAAGGCCCGGAGCCTGTGAAGAGGGCCAATGCCCATGAAGCTTGCCTCCCCGAATAAAGGCCCGGAGCCTGTGAAGAGGGCCAATGCCCGTGAAGCTTTCCAAGGCCTGGAGCCTGTGAAGAAGGCCAACGCCTATGAAGCTCGCCGCCCGTGACACTCTCACGTAATAATGAGTTGGGGCTGTACACGCCCCAGAGTCTCAGGGGTGCCGGCCTCAGGCCCTGGGGCTCCCTCCCACGCCTAGTGGTAGCACTTAGCTCCACGCTGGTGAGAAGACGTCGAAGACTAGACTAGGTGCCGGACGCGGCTTTTTCATTTGCTTTCTGCAGTTGGCTAGTTCATTCTCATTTGGAGTTTTTATCGAAACTATCGCCACCTTTTGACCTATGGCTCTTCGACTTTTTCGATCTCCTGCCTCGATTTCTCTTGCGTGGGGGCTCGCGAGGTGGAAGCCCCGGGGGCCCTCGCGAGTGTTCCTGCCCCTATCGCTCAAGTTTTCACGGCCCAGGTCCACTACCGGAGCACCCCTCCAGACCATGCCTCACGGGCACCACGACACGAATACAGGGCCTGGGTCGGTCGCCCCCACGGATGAGACTAGAGATTACTTGCGAATTGGCATGCAACAGAAAGGAACAAGTACCGGAATAACAGAAACAGTGCGATGATTGACAACGTTAACCCAAACACGCCCCCTCGGGGCCACACATTGTTGTCTTTTTGCGCAGGAGAAAAGAAAGGAAAGAACAAAAGCAGGAGAAGCTCGTCCCGTGCCGGCCATCATGGAAGACTCGAGCCGCCTCCGGAGCTCAGGCGGACTCCCTCTCACGCTTCACCGGGGCGCGATGGCGGGAAGACCCGCTGCCGCCCTGCAAGCAGGCGCGACGGCATGGAGGCTGACCGCGGCCGCTGCTAGAAGGGTCGCTACCCGAAGAAGAGCTGGTGAAGCTTGAGGAGTCACGGGCGCCACCAGCCGCTCGCGCGCTGTCCTCTCCGTCCTCGCCGGGGCTGAGTTCCCGCCCGCGGTCGTCATCTTCAGGGCAGCACCCTGCATGGCGACCATCTTCCCCAAACACCCTCACGTAGAGGGTGGCGTCGCCGTCGAACTTGAAGTGTAGAGAGCACCGGCGGCGGAGACCACACGCGCGAGCAAACGTCTGCCAGCCTTGGGTCAGGGCCAGGCTCCCGGCAACGGAGACCTCCAGCGAAGCCCACGAGGCCCAGCTGCAGCAGCCATCTGCCTGGAGCCAGAGGCCACCCAAGGCGCCAGCTGGGAGCTCACCTAGGAGGAAGCGAGGGAGCTGAAGCCGGGCGCCGGTTGGCTCCACCGCCCACACAATGAACTCCGGCGGCACCTCCGCAGTATGGAGGCGCGGCCTCGGGGGTCGCACGGCCGGAACACGCCCGCCGACCATGGCTAGCCGCTCATCGCCGCGCAGAGAGCCACCTCTGCGACTGCGGGGGGCCGCCGTGGAGGCCACAGGATGTTTGCGAGGGCGACCTCGACCGCGCTTGGGCGGGGGAGAGGTAGACTCGACCTGGCGAGCCTTTCCTTTCTCTGCGGCCGAGAACTTCCTTGGTGGAGACATGAAGAAGAAGGAGAAGCAAGAGGCGATAGGCTGGAAGGGCACGTGCTATTCCATAATTATTGCCGGCGAAGGCCAACCGTCGACCTCCGCGATCGCAGGTAATCATTACCCGCTTTGCATGCAGGGACTTGTCGAATCCGTGCGGTTACCCAGGCGTCGTGGGGAAGTGGAGGCGCCCACGTCCAATCAACCGCCACGCGGCGCCCAAGGCCGCAGGCTGTTAGGGTCCGCGACGCTTCGCACTTGCCCTTTCGCCTCTCTGCTCGGCCAAGTCCGGGCGTGCCGTGGGCCCGGGGGCTACTGTCGGTGTTCTAGGAATGAGGGTCCCCAGACTTGCTTGCCTGCAGCCTACGACGTGGCTCAAGGGAGGCCCATCGCAGCCCAACTTCATCAACACAAGCTCAAGACCCTCGCGAGGGACAAAGTCTCGCGGGGCGGACGACAAGGAGCTCCCTCAGGCACGGCCTCGTCAGGCTAGCTCATGAGGAGGCGGAGAGTTCAAGGCGGGGTACCTCGCGAGGTGCCCATGACGCAAGCCATGACGACCAAGGGCGCCAGTCGGGCGCCAGCCCGCGCAGTGTCCTCCCTTCCTCTTTGGTGCAAAGGGAGCAAGCGCAGGCGAGAGCATCAAGCAAAGGCATCCATTTTGGTGCAACAAGACCAAGACCAGCCCAACGGCAGGGAAGAAGTCATTGTGGAGCCCAAGCAGGCGTCACCACCAGAGCCTTTGACAGGCAAACTGTACCCGCTGTTCCCCTTCAAAATGGCCAATTGTTGGCGCCCTTCCCGCTCAATATTTGGGAAGAGGCCCAGGGCCTTTGCCTAAAAATAGGACTAGCCACCCCCAGGGTAGAGGCATCAAGAATCCAAGGACCAGAACCAAGTAGCACCAGCCAAGAACAGACCCTCGTGAGGCTGTTCTTCCTTGTATTGTTCATCATCAGCCTAAGAGGCAATCCACCACACCACACACTGGAGTAGGGTATTACACCACAATGGTGGCCTGAACCAATATAAATCTTGTGTCTCTAGTGTTGTTCTGTTTGGTAATTTTAGATCCTAGCGATTCGGCGAGGAGCTAGCCGGTGGAGGGTTAAATCTCTGCGTGCACCCCGGTGTTCGAACCTCAAGGGTCTACCGAAACCCGAAATCCGACACATATACTCTTTGCATGCTTGCTTGAATTGTGTTAAGATTGCTTGACTTGTGCTAAGATAGCTAAAATCTGCCAAAGACTAAAATTGGAAAAGGACAAGGTTTTATTTGGTGAAGTAGTCTAATCACCTCCCTCTAGACATACTTTCGATCCTACAAGCTGACAGCGGGGGGAACATTTTTTTCGTGAAATACGCTGGCCCATCCGGTGGGTCCCAGCAGTCAGGGGGGAAATGTTTTTTCGCGAAATAAGGTGGCCCGTCTGGTGGGTCCCTGCTGTCAGGTGGAGGAAAAATTACTTTGCGCGTAATAAGGATGCACTTCCTTGCGGCCGCTTGAACCCAGCTGTCAGCCTCTCCACGTACAGTACTCTTCCGATGGAAGTCGGTCGTTGACCATGTTGACCACGCCGCATCGAGAGCACCAGGGCGGTGGTGTAGACGACGGTGAGGCCTAGGAAGGGGACGATGCGGATCCGGGGAAGACGCAGCAGCGGAAGCCTGTGCGGAAAGGAGTACGAGGGTTCACTGGTTTGGTTGCGGTGTGAGGCTGCCGTCGCCGCAGAATAACAGGGGTTGTGGGTGTGTAGAGGGATGGCCTAGCCAGCCATGGGAGTAGCACGGGGCGGTGAGGCCCCCGCGGCATCACAGCCGGCCACGGGAGGCAGGAGCACGTGACACGACCGGTGCTGCTTTGGGCGGATGGAGCAAGAAGACCAGAGGTTGAAGAAGCACTACGGCCGTTGGATGGACATCGTACGATCACTTTAGCTAGAATCATTTATATTGACTAAGTTGACAAAGCCCTTGGTACGCGTCAACTTAGTAGGCCCATAGCTCGGATTTGGCAGAGAACATATAGCCCATTTGCGATTTGTAAGAATGTACAACCCATTTTTTAATTCTAATGGAATTTACTACAGCCCATTTATAGTTTGTTAAAAGTACAACCCAACTTCTAGCTAGGACAACGATTAATAATTTCAAACAACCGCTCAAAACAGAATTCAAAAACAATTCCCACATTTTGATGGGATCCGAAATATTTTTATCCGAAATTTCTAGTCAGGTTAAATATAATTTCAAAATAAAGTTGTATTATGTTAAAATCCAAAGAAATATTGCGCGCATAACAAGTAATGAAATTAAAATTTCCAAATTCCAAAAATAATACATTTTTCAAACTAATTACGTGTTTGGTGCATAGTAACTGCCCAGTTATTATAATTACATCCCATTTATTATTTCTTAAAGTCCATTTTCTTGTTAAGCCTAATGCATACCTCCTAGGAAAGTTTGCAGCGCAGCGGGGCGGAGAATAACAAGTTGACCCGGATATTGTGTACAACTGTCGGCCCAGTTGAATTGCTGATGTTGAAAAAAAGGCCTGTGTAGTATAGTACAACCTAACATGGTTACTCAGCCCACATTCAGCGACGCCAGAAAGGCCCAAACAAGGCTTCTGTATAACTTTTTGAAGTCACTGAGCTCAATTAATAACTTCAGAAATAGGATAGATTACAGTGGAACCTAATTAAAAGCTGTCACGAGAAAATAAATAATTCAACGGGTCCCACATGTGCATGTGCGCGTGTGTGTGCATGTGTGTGTGTGTGTGTGTGTGTGTGTGTGTGTGAGAGAGAGAGAGAGAGAGAGACCCATCGGTCGATGCTCATAAATACATCTTTCAGCCATATGCATTACTGATTCTCAGTAAAAACTTATATAGTTGACACAATCATATAGAACTTCATAGCACACTGAACTTGCATACAAAAATTTCACGCAGGCGGCACAATCAGGATGGAAGCAGTGGATCGCTACGGGAAGGTCTATGTTGAAACCAACGAAGTCGTACATAACGGTTCATCGTCTTTATCAATGACGGGGAATATCTTGAATGTTGTGCAAAGAAAACAGACACACAACACAATAAGTTCTTCTAGAACATTAAGTTGACGTACAACCCTTTCTAAAAAAGTTCAGGTACAAAATTAGAACAGGTTACAATCAAATGTACTGGCATAACAGTGCTTCAGACCCATAGCTCGGATTTAACTAGTACTATCTGACAAGATTCAATTGTTACCTCAAATTAGAGCACATCCAGGCAGCCAGCCCTGCCTCTTCTCCCAAAGAAGCAGTGGCCTCCGCCACGCGATGGAGTAGGCCCTGTGCTATCTATCATTTCGAGCAACACAGGGAAAGTCTGACGTTGACTCCTGTAATGGACGTCGTCGACGGACCCTGGCACTAGCGGCGGCGGCAAGACTTCGATTGATGGATTGACCACTTCTTTGACATGCACGAACACTCGATACAGGTACATCCCTAACATGGTCCATAGCGGCCTTGGTGGTGACGAATAGTACAACCCCGGTTCCTTCGGTATGGTGGACGGCTTCTTCATCCATGCCATAACCGTGAGAGCCCAGCTGTCTTGAGGAACAAACATACTTACGAGCTCACCTCCAAGGTCGTTGATAATCTCGTTCATGGACTCGCTGTTCCAAGCACGTCGAGGCATGCCATGGAAGGTAAGCTTTGTTAAAAACTCAAGCTCAGAGGGCACCGAGCCCCATCCTGGGTGCCACCGATCAAAGCTCACCAGTGCGCCATTGCAGAACAAATGCCGGGAAGATTCGAACACACGGCTGTAGTCGAAAGTTGTCCTGAACCTGCCGAAGAAATCAGCCGGTGGCGGACAGACTTCGATGAGCAAGTCACTTATTTCGATGCCGTGTGCAATGCCAAGAGCTTTGACAAGGTTGTCCAGTGAGACGGGAGGCCGGTCGCCGGCAAACTGGTCGTCAAGTGCCGCCATGCCACTGTTGAGCGACAGCACGCAGCGACCGAAGGCAGGACGGACCTCAGGATCTCCGGCTCGGAGATGCGCGTTGACCGGCGACATGATAGTGCGCTTGAGTACAGGGAGTATAGGAGGGGGATTTGGGGGAACTGGAGTAGGAATCAAGATTCCAGAGGTGGGGGAGGGGCGGGAGACTTGGGATGAAAAGGTAGCATGAATTTCGAGCAGGCGCCAATATGCTCTCGGCGCGCAAGACACTAAAATACCGGTGGCGCCCACATGTCAGCCTAAGAGTCCTTATTCTTTCTTTTTTAGAGAGCCCCGCCTTTTTTAAGGATCTTTTGAGAGCCCGGCCTGAGAGTCATAATTGACCTGTTTGGCATTGCATTACTACTCAGCCCATATTCAACAACACCTCACTCGCCCAAACAAGTGTAGATCATAGAAAAGACACCGAGCTCAAATTGTATAACTTGAAAAAAGGAGATATATTCTGAACACTGGAGAATGGTGATCCCCTCATTTAGCCCACCAGTAGTTTGAGACAATAAACAGTTCGAAACAACGATATATACAACATTCAAACACTGACTAGTGACTACTACTGACATAAACAGCAAGACATGATAGTTCATAAGAAGTCTTGCTACACCACCAAAACGCACCCATCTGCAGCACTCAGACTATCGTGATCCAGAAGAGAATGACATTCTAAACAGAAGCAAATATTACATAGTAAGAGTAACATAGACGAGGATGACCAAATGGCAAGGAATATGCATAACAAAATAAAGAACTACCCATCCAGAACTAGCGGCAAAGACAACAAAGTCATTCGAAGAGATGATCCAACACCATCATAATTTGCAGCCCAGCTTCAGCGACCAGTGATCCGGAGACACCAGTACTCCACCCTTTCGATGCAATAGCCCAATTACCTATCAACCTTAAGGCTTGAACCACATCACTGCCTGTCGTAATTAAAGTTAATCCGGATGCCTTTGTCATTCTCACCTTCTTTTGGCTGCAGGCTATATCGTTGACAATCAGGGGAGTTTGCTCCCGAACTCCTAGTGCTCGCCGTGTAGACACAGTTTTCCATAGCAAACAGAGCCTCTCTGGCATCAAGGTCCTTGCCAACGGTGATCTCCTGGTTAATCGGATAATTGAGTCCGAGAAACAGAGAGTGTGAACCAATGTTGTTTACCCGCCTCCAACTAAAAAATCCTAAAGGCCCCAACAAGCTGGTATCCTGCTCATAGACGTAACAGCCACTGTCCGGATACTCACGTATTACACTGTGCTTGTATACAGTGGGGTTTTTGCAATATAACTTTTCCGGCTCATGTGTCCGAATGATCATCAGTCTTTGGCCGTCGTCTGATCGAGCGAGGAACCAGTTGTGCTTCCCTGTTTTTGGCAAAGGTAGTGTGATTACAAAGGGCAGTAACTGTAGGGACACTGCATCATATCAAAAAGGACAGGCATTGTTAATGTAAGATTAGAATTTTTCAGAGTATGAGCAGGATAATGCAAGAAACATCATTGATATGTCCCTATTGGAACTGGGAGGAAAATACAGGGAAAAGTATATTGGGTTCGAAAATATAGAAGTGCCATGCATGGTTATACTCATGTTATCTCGTAATCAATTCTTCACAGGAAATTACCATGTCATGCATGTTATGTAATCATGTTCTGTCCTCACAAACAAATTCTTCAAGGTAACTAACACACCATGCATTGTTATATACTCGTGTTCTATGGGCAAAAATTTTGTGAGGATATTATTCTAGCCATTGATTGCTGAAGGGCGAATATAGGTATGTACACATGGTAAGCATTGCAGGATTTCACTACTTCCAAATATAGAGTTCTCCATTTGCACATTTACTTCCCTAATGTATGGTTAGATGAAACCAATAGTGTGGTGCATGTTTCTACATCATGAAAATGAGGAAACTAACATGGCCATTGATACACACTCATACTTAGTAGTAGTATATAGATTACTGTAAAATAAGGATAATATCCTTATATTCCTAACCGTTTCATTATTCAGGGTACAAATTGGCTGTAATGACATGGTCAATCGCATGAATTAACTCATTCCAAATATAGCTGATTTACAACGTCTCTAATACATTAACATAGATCTACTCAAATTCTGCTCAAACAAGGATATGCCAATCATCACAAAACGTTCAAACAGTGTCATGGTGTCATCATTAACATGAGATGGAAACAACTTACACGCGCCGTCCCAGCAATATGTGGTGCCATCTGCTTTGTCGATCGCGTAGATGATGCCATTGTGTTCAATAGCATCACAGAAGTGTGTATCAGCTTTGACGATGATCCACTGCGAGCCGAGTTGTCTCGAGCTAAAGAAGGCACCGGTGTAAAGATAGGCGAGTCCGCGGTCGAACAAGGCAATTAGCTTGAAGTCTGCGTAATTCGCATGTCGTGTGGGCACTTGGCAGATTACAATCTTCTGCAAAACAAGGTCCATCCAACTGACGTTGTAATCTAGATGACTTGGACCGCGATGGTAATACTCTATATAATCCAACGGAGGAAGGATAATCTCATGGGAGGTCTGGAAGTTCACGAGCACCAACTTTTTACCGTCTTCTCTGAAGGCAACCATCCAGTGGGAGTTCATGCCGACCCAATACATACCTGCCAAGAAGTTTCGGGCGATGGTGATCGGATCAATGTCGAGGGAAATGGTGTACGGCGACCCACTACACACCTCAAAGAAGTTTTGGCTAATGGAGATCGGATTGAAGTCGAGGGGAATCATGCACGCCTCCGTAACATGGTGAGCCAATCTCGCAAGACCAGATAGCAGCAAGCAGGTTGTCTTGAAAAGCTTAGGCCTCGCTTCGACGATGGCCGTGTGCATGTCCCGTGAGCATGCAGCCAACCGCAGGGCGCTCAACATATCCATACACGAACAACAGAGGTCGAGGATGTCACTGGGGAGATTGCTCCAATCGTGGCTCATATGGATGCTGCGCGGTTCGCGTTCGGCCATGGTGGAGTTTGGAAGGGGGCTTGATTTACGGGGGAGAAGGATGTCAGTGCTGGAGCGGCTAGCGAGGGAATAGTGGTACTGGGGGAGACGAGTGAGGCAACGGCACACGGGGGCACAGTGAGATGGAGAAGGAGACGGAGACGGAGAAGGAGATGGAGATGGAGTGGTGCTATGGGAGCGGAGAGGGAGACGAGGCGAGGCGCCAATGTGCTGTACAACGGCAGTGACAGACTGCACAGTGCTTAGGGTGAGGCTGACTTTGGTAACACAAACACGCCGCCTGGACTAGTGTCAGGCGCAGGGTGTTGTCACTTCACTGTGAGGACCGGATGAATAGTGGCCATCAAGTGTACCACAGTTGTACTACTACTACTACTACTAGTAGGAACATGAGTACCCCAGTATTGTATAGCGGAAATAGGTCTCCCGTGCTTGCATGCTTGTTCACTTCATCATTCAGGTATCATCCATATTGCGAGCAGAACAAAATTCTCATGCATGCCCAATCAACGCCCTGCCGCGATGCATGCAGTGGTCGTTCTGGTGCATCAAGGACGGCATGCAGATCGTTCCACACTTGAGAAGAGGAAAAATGGAAAGGTAGAACGCGGCAGGAGAGGAAGAGAACGCTGGCTAACGAGGCTGGGAGGGGATCGAGCAGGAAGTTAATGCTCCACGCCTAAAGGTTTTGGGAAAACCTGATTTTCATAAGGTGACTTATACTCACCTAAACGGAGGGAGTATTTCTTAACCAGAGAATGTTGTGTCTCCCACTCACGCGCTCAAAAAAAAGCTACGACACATTTTTTATCTGTTTGCATAGGTACCACCTATCAGGAAGGATGGGCATGTACACGAACAGGTACGACTCATCAGTCTACCCACATAGCCTTTTCGTTTAGTCTACCTAGCCGTCTAATCAACTGCCTGCATGCCACTTCTCCCATTTACTTCTCCATCGGGAACCGATTCTCCTCGGCTTCTTCACCTCCCCTTTGTCTTCATATGTATCCAAACCCCACTGCGTTCACATTGTTTTAACCTCTTTAAATAATCATCTACTACTTTAGTTAGACTAGCCATCTAATCCTAATTCTCCAAACCATAGCCCTCTGTTCCAGCGGTTCCAAATGGCGAAAGAGATCGACGCAGGTTTTTAGCGTCCAACATGTCCTCGTCGAAGGCTCGATGCGCATAGTTGCCACCATCACCGTCCACCCAAGGGTTGTTCGGCAGTGGATCAACAATGTATCCAACTCCCTCGAAAAGGTAGAGATGAGGGTCATCGGTCTCGACGCATAGTACACGGAGTGTGCCCCTGGGAAGATCCAGCGCGTCGCCCTCCTTCAGCTGTGCCTCGAAGATGATGTTTTGGTGTACCACATCATACACTCGCCCTCCATACCAGGTGAGCTTCATGATTTCTTGTCTCGGGAGGACGTATACTTCTGTGGGGCAGCCATCGAAGGGGACAAACAAAAGACCGTACAACCTTGATTTGAAAAGCATCACTGACCTACAAACCAGAATCAAAATTCATGTAGAAGATTGTGCTAAACAGACACCATCCCTATTCGACGTAGCAAACTTTGTGCTCGGTACAAATCTTCAGAAGGGTGACGAGACAGTGGCATTAAGGTCGTCTGGATGGGAGAATTATCCCTTGACGTACGAGCGGATAAAATATGCTGCCCTCGATGCCCGTGTGAGTTTCAAGATAGCTGCAAGGTCCAAAGAGCTTTTTGCGAAGCCGTCTCCCACAGAGAATGAGAACAACGACAACAACAACAACAAAAACAACAATAAAAAGAAGAACAAGAAGAAGAAGAAGAAGAAGAGAAGGCTGCATTAGCAGGAGGGCATTATGGATGGATGAACTATTTCCTCTCTTGTAAAAAAATTATTCCCTCTTGGTGTATATTGATATAGATGGACTATTTTGATGGTGTGCACGTCTTTGGAACAGAGTAGTAGCGTGGGTCGGCTTGACTATAAGGAACTATTTATCCGCATATATAGCTTTCTCTGCAACTCCTTCCAGTGATCGGTATGTAGTGCATGTGTCCGTAGACATGACAGCTTGTCCATGGAAGTTCAACTACGGTGACCATCACATTTCATCTCGTGATTCCCACGACGCCTCTCCAACCCACGGCACCACTCCCCGCCGACGTGCGCCTCACCCCTCTCGGCCGCATCGCCCCTCTGCCTTTGTGTGCATGACATGTGGGCCACCTAAAATACGGCGAGCATCAAGTTTCTACCATAGCGACACGCGATTCCCACGATGCCGCTCGAACCCATCAAACCACATGGCCCCCGACCTGCGGCTCACCCCTCTTGGCCCCACTGCCCCTCTGCCTTCGGGAGCATTACATGTGGACTAGTCACCTATCGGGTCCACATGTTATTGACTCAAAGATAGGTGTAGTAAGGCGCTGAAGCTCGGTCCCGACAGCCCTGAGAGGGAAATGTAACTCTTGCGCCAGGGCTTGTGGTGCTCCCGCAGCACGAACTCGTGCCAAACTCGAAATTTGTTTCTTTACTATACATGCACGCAACGATTTAATGGCCATTGTAATCTCAACATGTGATGGGGAGCTCTAAATTTGAATTTGAAACTTATAAAACGAAAAGATTCAAAACAAATAAACTGGGAGAGAGGGAGTATATCGTAGGATGTGTCCCATACAAAATAACTCCCCTGGTTTGTCACCGCGAAGATGCGGTTAGAAAGGAGCACAACGTCTTCCTACTCGTAGAGCAACAAACCTGTTGGAAATATGTCCTAGAGGCAATAATAAATTAGTTATTATAATATTTCCTTGTTCATGATAATCGTTTATTACCCATGCTATAATTGTATTGATAGGAAACTCAGCTACATGTGTGGGTACATAGACAACACCATGTCCCTAGTAAGCCTCTAGTTAACTAGCTCGTTGATCAATAGATGATTACGGTTTCCTGACCATGGACATTGGATGTCGTTGATAACGGGATCACATCATTGGAAGAATGATGTGATGGACAAGACCCAATCCTAAGCCTAGAACAAAGATCGTAGTTCGTATGCTAAAGCTTTTCTAATGTCAAGTATCATTTCCTTAGACCATGAGATTGTGCAACTCCCGGATACCGTAGGAATGCTTTGGGTGTACCAAACGTCACAACATAACTGGGTGGCTATAAAGGTGCACTACAGGTATCTCCGAAAGTGTCTGTTGGGTTGGCACGACTCGAGACTGGGATTTGTCACTCCGTGTAAACGGAGGGGTATCTCTGGGCCCACACGCTAGGACATCATCATAATGTGCACAATGTGACCAAGGGGTTGATCACGAGATGATGTGTTATGGAACGAGTAAAGAGACTTGCCGGTAACAAGATTGAACAAGGTATCGGTATACCGACGATCGAATCTCGGGCAAGTACAATACCGTTAGACAAAGGGAATTGTATACGGGATTGCTTGAATCCTTGACATCGTGGTTCATCCGATGAGATCATCGTGGAACATGTGGGAGCCAACATGGGTATCCAGATCCCGCTGTTGGTTATTGGCTAGAGAGTTGTCTCGGTCATGTCTGCATGATTCCCGAACCCGTAGGGTCTACACACTTAAGTTTCGGTGACGCTAGAGTTGTTATGGGAATTAGTGTGCAGTTACCGAATGTTGTTCGGAGTCCCGGATGAGATCCTGGACGTCACGAGGAGTTCCGGAATGGTCCGGAGCTAAAGATTTATATATGGGAAGTCCTATTTTGGCCACCGGAAAATGTTCGGGATTTTTCGGTATTGTATCGGGAAGGTTCTAGAAGGTTCCGGAGTGGGGCCCACCTGCATGGGGGGACCCACATGAACGTGGGTAGTGGGGGCAAGGCCCCACACCCCTGGTCAAGATGCACCAAGATCCCCCCTTAGAAGGAATAAGATCATATCCCGAAGGGATAAGATCAAGATCCCTAAAAAAGGGGATAACAATCGGTGGGGAAGGAAATGATGGGATTTCTTTCCTCCCACCTTTGCCAACGCCCCAATGGACTTGGAGGGAAATAAACCAGCCCCCTCCACCCCTATATATAGTGGGGAGGCGCATGGGAGGTTCACCCTTGCCCCTGGCGTAGCCCTCTCCCTCCCCAACACCTCCTCCTCCTCCGTAGTGCTTGGCGAAGCTCTGCCGGAGAACTGCAAGCTCCACCACCACACCGTCGTGCTGCCGGAGCTCTCCCTCAACTTCTCCTATCCCCTTGCTGGATCAAGAAGGAGGATACATCCCCGGGCTGTACGTGTGTTGAACGCGGAGGTGCCGTCCGTTCGGCACTAGGATCATCGGTGATTTGGATCACGACGAGTACGACTCCATCAACCCTGTTCACTTGAACGCTTCCACTTAGCGATCTACAAGGGTATGTAGATGCACTCTCCTTCCCCTCGTTGCTAGATTACTCCATAGATTGATCTTGGTGATGCGTAGAAAATTTTGAATTTCTGCTACGTTCCCCAACAGTGGCATCATGAGCTAGGTCTATGCGTAGTTACTATGCACGAGTAGACACAAAGCAGTTGTGGGCGTAGATGTTGTTAATTTTTCTTGCCACTACTAGTCTTATATTGCTTCGGCGGCATCGTGGGATGAAGCGGCCCGGACCGACCTTACACGTATGCTTGCGTGAGACAGGTTCCACCGACTGACATGCACTAGTTGCATAAGGTGGCTAGCGGGTGTCTGTCTCTCCCACTTTAGTTGGAGCGGATTCGATGAAAAGGGTCCTTATGAAGGGTAAATAGAAATTGGCATATCACGTTGTGGTTTTACGTAGGTAAGAAACGTTCTTGCTAGAACACCTATAGAAGCCACGTAAAAATTTGCAAGAACAATTAGAGGACGTCTAACTTGTTTTTGCAGCAAGTGTTTTGTGATGTGATATGGCCAAAGGATGTGATGAATGATATATGTGATGTATGAGATGATCATGTTCTTGTAATAGGAATCACGACTTGCATGTCGATGAGTATGACAACCGGCAGGAGCCATAGGAGTTGTCTTTATTTTTTGTATGACCTGCATGTCATTGAAGAACGCCATGTAAATTACTTTACTTTATTGCTAAACGCGTTAGCCATAGAAGTAGAAGTAGTCGTTGGCATGACAACTTCATGAAGACACGATGATGGAGATCATGGTGTCATGCCGGTGACGAAGATGATCATGGCGCCCTGAAGATGGAGATCAAAGGAGCAATATGATATTGGCCATATCATGTCACTTTTTGATTGCATCTGATGTTTATCATGTTTATGCATCTTATTTGCTTAGAACGACGGTAGTAAATAAGATGATCCCTCATTAAAATTTCAAGAAAGTCTTCCCCCTAACTGTGCACCGTTGCGAAAGTTCGTCGTTTCGAAGCACCACGTGATGATCGGGTGTGATAGATTCTTACGTTCACATACAATGGGTGTAAGCCAGATTTACACATGCGAAACACTTAGGTTGACTTGATGAGCCTAGCATGTACAGACATGGCCTCGGAACAGAAGAGACCGAAAGGTCGAGCATGAGTCGTATAGTAGATACGATCAACATGAAGATGTTCACCGATGATGACTAGTCTGTCTCACGTGATGATCGGACACGGCCTAGTTGACTCGGATCATGTAATCACTTAGATGACTAGAGGGATGTCTATCTGAGTGGGAGTTCATAAGATGAACTTAATTATCCTGAACAAAGTCAAAAGATCTTTGCAAATTATGTCGTAAACTCGCGCTTTAGTTCCACTGTTTAGATATGTTCCTAGAGAAAATATAGTTGAAAGTTGATAGTAGCGATTATGCGGACAATAGAAAGCTTATGTCCGCTCAGTGTGCTGAACCCCAAACGTCGTCTGTGGATGTTGCAAACATCGGACATACACGTTTTGATAACTACGTGATAGTTCAGTTAACGGTTTAGAGTTGAGGCACCAAAGACGTTTTCGAAACATCGCGGAACATATAAGATGTTTCGAGGGCTGAAATTGGGATTTCAGGCTCGTGCCCACGTCAAGAGGTATGAGACCTCCGACGATTTTCTTAGCCTGCAAACTAAGGGAGAAAAGCTCAATCATTGAGCTTGTGCTCAGATTGTTTGAGTGCGACAATCACTTGAATCGAGTGGGAGTTGATCTTCTAGAAATAGTGATATTTCTCCAAAGTCATTGCCACCAAGCTGCTAGAGCTTCGTGATGAACTATAACATATCAGGGATAGATACGATGATCCTTGAGGTATTCGCGATGTTTGACACCGCGAAAGTAGAAATCAAGAAGGAGCATCAATTGTTGATGGTTGGTGAAACCACTAGTTTCAAGAAGGGCAAGGGCAAGAAGGGATACTTCATGAAATGGCAAATCAGCTGCTGCTCTAGTGAAGAAACCCAAGGTTGAACCCAAACCCGAGACTAAGTGCTTCTGTAATAAGGGGAACAACCATTGGAGCAGAATTACCCTAGATACTTGGTAGATGAGAAGGCTGGCAAGGTCGATAGAAGTATATTGGATATACATTATGTTAATGTGTACTTTACCAGTACTCCTAGTAGCACCGGGGTATTAAGATACCGGTTCAGTTGCTAAGTGTTAGTAACTCGAAATAAAATAGCTACGGAATAAACGGAGACTAGCTAAAGGTGAGCTGACGATATGTGTTGGAAGTGTTTCCATGTTTGATGTGATCAAACATCGCACGCTCCCACTACCATCAAGATTAGTATCAAACCTGAATAATTGTCATTTGGTGTTTGCATTGAGCATAGACATGATTGGATTATGTCTATCGCAATACGGTTATTCATTTAAGGAGAATAATGGTTACTCTATTTATTTGAATAATACCTTCAATGGTCTTGCACCTAAAGGAATGGTTTATTGAATCTCGATCTTAGTGATACACATTTTCATGCCAAAAGATATAAGATAGTAATGATAGTACCACTTACTTGTGGCACTGCCATGTAAGTCATATTGGTATAAAACGTATGAAGAAGCTCCATGTTGATGGATCTTTAGACTCACTCGTTTTTGAAAAGTTTGAGACATGCGAACCATGTCTATTGGTGTATACGCATGAAGAAACTCCATGTAGATGGATCGTTTGGACTCACTTGATTTTGAATCACTTGAGATATGCAAATCATACCCCATGGGCAAGATGACTAAAAAGCCTCGTTTTTCAGTAAAATGGAACAAGATAGCAACTCGTTGGAAGTAAACACATTTTGATGTGTGCAGTCCAATGAGTGCTGAGGCATGCAATGAATATCGTTGTGTTCTTACTTCACAGATGATTTGAGTAGATGTTGAGTATATTTACTTGATGAAACACAAGTCTGAATTATTGAATGGTTCAAGTAATTTCAGAGTGAAGTTGAAGATCATCGTGACAAGAGGATGAAATGTCTATGATATGATCATAGAGATGAGTATCTGAGTTACGAGCTTTGGCACGCAATTAAGACATTGTGGAAATTGTTTCACAATTAATACCGCCTGGAACACCATAGTGTGAGGGTGTGTCCGAACATCATAGTTGCACCCTATTGGATATGGTGCGTACCATGATGTCTCATATCAAATTACCACTATCGTTCATGGGTTAGGCTTTAGAGGAAACCACATTCACTTTAAATAGGGCACCAGGTAATTCCGTTGAGATGACATCGTATGAACTATGGTTTAGAGAAACCTAAGCTGTCATTTCTTAAAGGTTTGGGGCTGCAACTCTTATGTGAAAAAGTTTCAGGTTGATAAGCTCGAACCCAAAACGGATAAATACATCTTCATAGGATACCCAAAATGGTTGGGTATACCTCCTATCTCATATCCTGAAGCAAAAGTAATTGTTTCTAGAAACGGGTCCTTTCTCGAGGAAAAGTTTGTCTCAAAAATTTGAGTGGGAGGATGGTAGAGACTTGATATGGTTATTGAACCATCACTGCAACTAGTGTGTAGCAGGGCACATGAAGTTGTTCCTGTGGCACCTACACCAATTGAAGTATAAGCTTACGATAGTGATCATGAAACTTCGGATCAAGTCACTATCGTACCTCGTAGGGTGACAAGGATGTGTACTGCTTCAGAGTGGTACAGTAATCCTGTCTTGAAGGTCATGTTGCTAGACAACAATGAACCTACGAGCTATGGAGAAGCAATGGTGGGCCCAAATTCTGACAAATGGTTAGAAGCCATGAAATCCGAGATAGGATCCATGTATCAGAACAAAGCATGGACTTTGGTGGACTTGCCCGATGATCGGCAAGCCATTGAGATAAATGGATCTTTAAGAAGAAGACGGACGTGGATGGTGATGTCACCGTCTATGAAGCTCGACTTGTGGTGAAGAGTTTTTCACAAGTTCAAGGAGTTGACTACGATGAGATTTTCTCATCCGTAGCGATGCTTAAGTCCGTCGGAATCATGTTAGCATTAGCTGCATTTATGAAATCTAGCAGATGGATGTCAAAACAAGTTTCCTTACCAGTTTTGTAGGGAAAGGTTGTATGTGATACAATCAGAAAAGTTCTGTCGATCCTAAGGATGCTAAAAGGTATGCTAGCTCCAGCAATCCTTTTAAGGACTGGAGTAAGCATCTCGGAGTTGGAATGTACGCTTTGATGAGATGATCAAAGATTTTGAGTTTATGCAAAGTTTATGAGAAACTTGTATTTCCAAAGAAGTGAGTGGGAGCACTATAGAATTTCTGATGAATATATGTTGATCAGAAATGATGTAGAATTTTCTGTAAAGCATATAGGGTTATTTGAAAAGTGTTTTTCAAGGGAAAACCTGGATTAAGCTACTTGAACATTGAGCATCAAGATCTATAAGGATAGATCAAAATGCTTAATAATACTTTCAAAATGAGCACATACCTTGACATGATCTTGAAGGTGTTCAAGATGGATCAGTCAAAGAAGGAGTTCTTGCCTGAGTTGTAAGGTATGAAGTTAAGACTTAAAGCTCGACCACGGCAGATAAGAGAGAAAGGACGAAGGTCATCCCCTATGCTTTAGACGTAGGCTCCACAGTATGCTATGCTAAGTACCGCACCTGATGTGTGCCTTGCCACATGTCTGGCAAGAGGGTACAAAGGTGATCAAGGAGTGGATCACCAGACAGTGGTCAAAAAATTGTCCTTGGAGTAATAAGGACATGTTTCTCGATTATGGAGGTGATAAAGAGTTTGGTGTAAAGGGTTACGTCGATGCAAGCTTTAACACCTATCCGAGTGACTTTGAGTAGCAAACCAGATACGTATAGTGGAGCAACCATTTGGAATAGCTCCAAGTGGAGCGTGGAAGCAGCATTTACAATATGACCTAGAGATTTGCGAAGTACATACGGATCTGAATGTTGCAGACCCGTTGACTAAAACCTCTCTTGCAAGCAAAACATGATCAAAACCCAGAATTCATTGAGTCTTAATCACATGATGATGTGAACTAGTTTAATGACACTAGTAAACTGTTTCGATGTTGGTCACATGAGGATGTGACGTGTGAGTGTTAATCACATGGCGATGTGAACTAGATTATTAACTCTAGTGCAAGTGGGAGACTGTTGGAAATATGTCCTAGAGGCAATAATAAATTAGTTATTATAATATTTCCTTGTTAATGATAATCGTTTATTACCCATGCTATAATTGTATTGATAGGAAACTCAGATACATGTGTGGGTACATAGACAACACCATGTCGCTAGTAAGCCTCTAGTTAACTAGCTCATTGATCAACAGATGATTACAGTTTCCTGACCATGGACATTGGATGTCGTTGATAACGGGATCACATCATTGGAAGAATGATGTGATGGACAAGACCCAATCCTAAGCCTATCACAAAGATCGTAGTTCGTATGCTAAAGCTTTTCTAATGTCAAGTATCATTTCCTTAGACCATGAGATTGTGCAACTCCCGGATACCGTAGGAATGCTTTGGGTGTACCAAACGTCACAACGTAACTGGGTGGCTATAAAGGTGCACTACAGGTATCTCCGAAAGTGTCTGTTGGGTTGGCACGAATCGAGACTGGGATTTGTCACTCCGTGTAAACGGAGAGGTATCTCTAGGCCCACTCGATAGGACATCATCATAATGTGCACAATGTGACCAAGGGGTTGATCACGGGATGATGTGTTATGGAACGAGTAAAGAGACTTGCCGGCAATGAGATTGAACAAGGTATCGGTATACCGACGATCGAATCTCGGGCAAGTACAATACCGTTAGACAAAGGGAATTGTATACGGGATTGCTTGAATCCTTGACATCGTGGTTCATCCGATGAGATCATCGTGGAACATGTGGGAGCCAACATGGGTATCCAGATCCCTCTGTTGGTTATTGGCCAGAGAGCTATCTCGGTCATGTCTGCATGATTCTCGAACTCATAGGGTCTACACACTTAAGGTTCGGTGACGCTAGAGTTGTTATGGGAATTAGTGTGCAGTTACCGAATGTTGTTTGGAGTCCCGGATGAGATCCTGGACGTCACGAGGAGTTCCGGAATGGTCTGGAGGTAAAGATTTATATATGGGAAGTCCTATTTTGGCCACCGGAAAATGTTCGGGATTTTTCGGTATTGTACCGGGAAGGTTCTAGAAGATTCCGAAGTGGGGCCCACCTGCATGGGGGGAACCACATGAACGTGGGTAGTGGGGGAAAGGCCCCACACCACTGGTCAAGGTGCACCAAGATCCCCCGTTAGAAGGAATAAGATCATATCCCGAAGGGATAAGATCAAGATCCCTAAAAAAGGGGGATAGCAATCGGTGGGGAAGGAAATGATGGGATTTCTTTCCTCCCACCTTTGTCAACGCCCCAATGGACTTGGAGGGCAAGAAACCAGCCCCCTCCACCCCTATATATAGTGGGGAGGCGCATGGGAGCTTCACCCTTGCCCCTGGCGCAGCCCTCTCCCTCCCCAACACCTCCTCCTCCTCCGTAGTGCTTGGCGAAGCTCTGCCGGAGAACTGCAAGCTCCACCACCACGCCATCGTGCTGCCGGAGCTCTCCCTCAACTTCTCCTCTCCCCTTGCTGGATCAAGAAGGAGGAGACGTCCCCGGGCTGTACGTGTGTTGAACGCGGAGGTGCCGTCCGTTCGGCACTAGGATCATCGGTGATTTGGATCACGACGAGTACGACTCCATCAACCCCGTTCACTTGAACGCTTCCGCTTAGCGATCTACAAGGGTATGTAGATGCACTCTCCTTCCCCTCGTTGCTAGATTACTCCATAGATTGATCTTGCTGATGCGTAGAAAATTTTGAATTTCTGCTACGTTCCCCAACAAACCGGCCGCAGACAGCATGGTCCGCCTTTGACCGCCATGTGCAAGGTTCGTGCTATCTTATTCAATCTCACCGTGGTTCCATCGTACCAATTCATGCGGTGGCCCATTGCATGGCTGATCCCAATGTTGGAAAAAGGTTCTACGGGAATGGTGTCACTGTTGTAAATGTTGTGCAAATTGATGTTGGTACCCTCCCGTACATATGCAAGCCAATCTCCACTCGCACCGAGCCTAACCTGTGAAACAGTGGGCAGGGGGGAGTAGGAAATAGACACGGAAGTAGTCTTTAGAATGCATTTACTACGTGATCAAACTCATCTTACCTACTCATCGGAGGAAATGCGCGTGCCCCTCAATGTCGGCATCTCAAGGGGCGTCAACTTGCAACTACGGCCACGCCGCGCTGGAGAGACCCCCAAGGAAACATCCTCGTGCGTTCCATGGAACATCAAGATGCATTTGTATGAGTAGTTTATCTTGTGAGAGAAGAGGATGAACGAGGGAAGGCCTCTAGAGATAGAGATGGACACTACTACTACTAATGTGCTGGCCCGTGCGTTGCAATGGATCCAAAGTAGTAGAATAATACTTGTTCACGTGCTTGAAATATAAACACTCTAGTTTTGATATACATGTGTCAGAAGACATCACAGCTTGTCCATCGAAGTTGAACCACGGCGACCATCACGTTTCTTGTTTCTACCACTGCCACACCCACACGCGAATCCCACGATGCTGCTCCAACCCACGTCACGACGTCCCCCAACGTGGACATGGATCGTCTGACGTGGCTATGCCTTGCCCTGCCTTTCCTTCACAGATAGGTGGGACCCACGCTTATGGGTCCACATGTTAGTGACAGAATGGTAAGATTGTTCGCGTCAGGGGATCCTCATTCCCCCGACGTGCCCCTCATCCCTCTCGGCCCCACCGCTCCTCTGCCTTTGTGTGCATGACATGCAGGCCAGCTGAACTGCGGCGACCATCAACTTTCTACGACAGACACACCCGATTGGACGCGGTTTGCGTGCTCCGCTGATGTGCTCCGATCCGTACTCCCGCACCATCGAATTTTCATCCAGCGGCTGTGACACATTTTGTCTCGGGCATCAATCCTCAGCTAGAGTACTTATGTACTACAGGTAGTACCCGCCGGTGTGGCCATCTACGCCTCGTAACGCCCCGACGCCCAGCTGTGGCACCCTCGCCATGGCCACGCCATCACCGGCCGGTTCATCTCGAACAAGTGAGTCACGAACCACACCACCACCATGAGAATGACATGTGGGCCAGCCGCATTTAAGGTTCGCATGTCATTGACTCATAGGCCGGGCACTAAGCCACTGAAGTTCGGTCCCGTGGGCTCCGAGAGGGAAATGTAACTCCTGCGGCAGGCCTTGTGGTGCTCCCGCAGTACGAGCTCGTGCCAAAACTGCAATTTGTTTCTTATTACTACCAACTAGTACTAGTAAGGTACACGTGCATTGCACGCATGAGATTCTGGTGGTTTGTGCATTATGGTTCTACATGTGGAGTTTTCTAGATTCTAACATGTGGCAAAATCTGGTGGAATGTAAGGTTAGGCAAGTTTGATTAACTTAGGTGAGTGTTTGTTTCAAGCCACACCTTAGGCAAGCTGTCACAGCCCTAGAATATTGTTTGTAAATAGTTGCATCTTCATCCAGGCATCATGTTTAAATTCTGAAATTTGAACTGAGGGATATTGGAACCCTCAAAACCCTAAATAAAAGAGGGGCAAGAAACCCTAAAATTGCAATCAGTAAATCCAAAATGCCCTAGAAATAGCTCTGACAATTTTGGCAAGAGTTATAAATCAAACCAAAATTTTGGGACATTTCTAAGGAATTATTGGGCTCTGATTTTAAATCAATATTTTATTTGAATTTGGAGTTATATTCATAATATATAATGAATATATTTTCAAATAACCTGAGATATTTTTGTTATGTGTGGAGAAGTCCATTAAGTGACTTAAAAATATCCAGGGGAGTTTTGGCACTGTTTTCAAATTCTGTTTGAATTAAAATTCAGTGCCAATTAAACAAAACAGAACAAAAATAGAAATAAAAGAGAGAGAGAGAGAAGGAAGTTACCTGGCCTTACCATGCAGCCCACCAGAGCCTGGCCCAGCTCCATCTGGCCGGCCCAGCCGGCCCAGCCCACTTCCTCCCCCTTGTCCTCTTCCTCCTCTGCCAGGAGGACGAACAGAGGCGAGGCGTGGCGCGCGCCCGAGAGGCCTCGGCCACCTCCTGCTTCCCCCCCTGGCCACCTCCTGCCTGGTTGCCTCCCTCCTCGACGCCCGGAGACGCCACGCACTCCCCCTCGCCCCCTGCACCTCTCCTCTCTCCCCCTGGACCCCATTCCCTCCTCTGCTTCCCTCTCGCGCACACCACCGAGCGGAGCTCGTCGTCATCGTCGCCGTACCCATGGCCACCGGCCACCCCACGCAAACCCGACGCGCCCAGAAGCTCTGCCACGTTGTCTTCTTCATCTTCGATGAGCCACACAAGCCGGGAGGGCCCGGAACATCGCCATCACCGTCGTCTTCCACCTCGGGCTCCGACCACCGCCGCCGTTGATTCGCCGTCTCCACCGCCTCCCCGAGCACGCCGACCTTCTCTTAGAACTCACCGTGAGCCCCTGTCCATTTCCCCTCTCTCCCCGTGCCCGTCCGCGCCCTCTAACCACCTTGGCTGTCGGAGCCGACCGTTCCTCGCTGCCGGCGATGTCGCAGACGGTGCTAGAGCCACCGTAGCTAACTCTCGAGCACGGCAACGTGCTCAGCACCCTTCCAGGAGCCGAGCGCGCCCACCCGTGCGACCTGCCGTGCCCCCTAGCGCCAACCCGCACCAACCCCGAACTCCGGCCGCCGCCGCGAGCTCGATTCCGGCGAGCCCGTTCGACCTCAGCCCCTCCCACTTGCCTAGATGGATGCGGCTGAGCGCCAGCTACGCGTAGATGATCGCTGCCGCTGTTTTGGTCGCCGGAGGAGGATCTCCGACCCCCTCCGCCGTCTCTGGCTCCGCCGGCGACGAGCCGCAGGTCAACTCCGGCGAGTTGCCCCGGGGTTTGACCCCCTGACGTGTGGGCCCAGGCGCCTGCTTGATTAGGGTTAGATTAGTTAGCGTTAATTAATTTAGCTAATTAGATTGGTCACTGACATGCGGGCCCCGCCCGGCTAACTAAGTTAGTTAGGGCTAACTAACTTGGTTAGTTGACTGGGTCACTGACCAGTGGACCCCACTGGTCAGGTTTGACCTGGTCGACGCCTTTGACCTGCTGACGTCACCCCGGCGTCATACTGACGCAATATTCCTTTTCTGGAATTTAGTTTATTTTATAAATAATCAGGAAATTCCAGAAAATGCCTAAAACTTCTAAAATTCATAGAAATTCAACCGTAACTCCAAATTAAATAATTTATATATGAAAAATTATCAGAAAAATTCAAGGAATCCATCTGTACCATTTTCGTGCATGTTAGAACAACTTATAGCTGCTGTTTAGCACAAATCAATTAAATGGCATTTGAATAATCACATATGGAGTTGAATTTGAATCTTGTATTCAAACCAACTTCATTTAATCTGTTGCTAGTTGCATTAGCCCAAAACACATTCATTTTGCCATGTCATGATCATGCATCATATTGTGCATTGCATTGATTGTGTTCCTTTCTGTGTTGCCGGTATTTGTCCCCTCTCGATAGACGTGATACCGATGATGTGATCGTTGACACTGATGAAGACTCAATGTTATCTTCAGAAGTGCCAGGCAAGCAAAACCCCCTTGTTCATTCCGATACAATCCCACTCTCTCGCTCCTACTCTCTTTTAATGCATTAGGACAACACCGATTCATCTGTTACTTGCTGCGGTAGCTGAACCCCTTTATCCTTTGCATGACCTGTCATTGCCACAGTAAATAGATGAAACCCACTAGCATGAGTAGGAGTTGTTTGAGTCCTGTTGTGCCTACTCATTCATGCTTGTTTGTCATGCCTGCTACTGCTTAGAGTTGAGTCAGGTCTGATTCATCGGGGATGAATCAGAGGTGTGTGAACATGTCCTACTGTGTGTGAGCTAAGTGGTGAACACGATTTGGTAAAGGTAGCGGTGAGAGGCCATGTAGGAGTACATGGTGGGTTGTCTCATTGAAGCCGTCCTTAGGAACTGAGTTCTGTGTTTGTGATCCATGATTCAGCTACTACCATACATTGGGCCCTGAAATATGACCCCGCTCGACTTCTTATTCACCTAGTCCTCTATCCAGGAGTTGCAAGTAGTTTCTGGTGTTTGTAGCTTACTGGAGGCCGTGGACAGCGCTGACCGTAGGGGTGGGCTGTGATGCGGTAGGTACGTGGCACGGTGTACCGGATGCCCGTTTGGTATCTCAGGAACCATGTTCACGTCGTTTGGGGCTGTGAGCGAAACTCCGGCCGGATCTCCTCATGGATGGAACCCGAATAGGCGATAAACCTGGACTAGAGACTTAGGTGTTTAGGTAGGTCGTGGTCTACACCCACGTCGGCTTTCGCTTGAAGTTTGCCGAGCACATGTCGTGTGCAGACGCTAAGTGGTGGAAACATGTATGAAGAAGTACACCCCTGCAGGGTTCATATGATCTATTCGAATAGCCGTGTCCGCGGTAAAGGACTTCTCGGTTGCTTATATCAGTTCATAGACAAGTGAAAGTGGATACTCTAAAATACGCAAGATAAGCGTGAGTGCTATGGATGGCGTTCTCGTAGGGAGACGGGAGCGGATCCATAGTGGTGTATTGATATGGTGAATATGTGGACTCGTGTGCGCCACCTCAAAAGAGTTACATTGCAGTCGTAGTTCAGGATAGCCACCGAGTCAAAGCTGGCTTGCTGCAGTTAAACCCCACCATCCCCTTTGTTGATAATGATGCATATGTAGTTAGCTCTGATGTAAGTCTTGCTGGGTACATTTGTACTCACGTTTGCCTATTTTATGTTTTGCAGAGAGACTTCGGTCTCGCTAGTAGTTCCGCGTGGACTTCGACGTTTAGCTTGATACCTCAGCTACGATCTTGTGCCCTCGGCAGGATCTGATAGATAGTCAGGCTTCTCAGCCTTTTTCATTTATAGATGTCTGTACTCAGACATGATAGCTTCCGCTTGTGCTTTGACTTGTATGCTCTGATTGTTGGGTCATGAGACCCATGTTTGTAATATCTCGCTCCTCGGAGCCTAATGATTAAATTACTTGAGTCGTAGAGTCATGTTGTGATGCCATGTTGTATTTGCACATATCGAGCATATTGTGTGTATGTTATTGAAATGCTTGATATGTGTGGGATCTGACCATCTAGTTGTTTATCTTTAGTAGCCTCTCTTACCGGGAAATGCCTCCTAGTGTTTCCACTGAGCCATGGTAGCTTGCTACTGCTCCGGAACACTTAGGCTGGCCGGCATGTGTCCTTCTTCGTTCCTGTGTCTGTCCCTTCGGGGAAATGTCACGCGATGAATACCGGAGTCCTGTTAGCCCGCTACAGCCCGGTTCACCGGAGTCCTGCTAGCCCAGTGCTACAACGTGGATTCACTCGCTGATGACCGACACGTTCGATGCTGGGTCATGGATGCCTGTCCCTGTAAGTCTGTGCCACTTTGGATTTACGACTAGCCATGTCAGCCTGGACTCCTTATCATATGGATGCTAGCGACACTGTCATATACGTGTGCCAAAAGGCGCAAACGGTCCCGGGCAAAGGTAAGGCGACACCCGTGGGAATACCGTGCGTGAGGCCGCAAAGTGATATGAGGTGTTACATGCTAGATCAATATGGCATTGAGTCGGGGTCCTGACAGCGTTGGTATCAGAGCTTGACTGCCTGTAGGATTACCAAGCCAAACTGGTCGAAGTTGAGTCTAGAAATGCTTTAGTTATATAAGGGAATTGATTGTGGGATGGAACGTAAGGCTCTTTTTACTCCTTATACCTCGTGGCCTTCTGATCCGAGTCATCTTATCTTTCCTGCGGGGTTAAGGAATTAGGCTATCTCTTCTTTCTATCAGGATCACGTGTTACTAATCCGTAGACTTATAAGATTGTTGATTCAAGTCTCAGTTCAGTTCCTACTATCATCTGTATGTTAACTGTTGATCTCGAAACCTTGATATTGTGCTTCTGAGTGGTTATGCCACCATTTTTTTGAATGTCTCAAATCTTTTCTGGGCATTTACAGCCGTTATGCTGTCCGAGTCATTCCAGGTTTCTAAATAGTCTGATGCATTTGCAAAATCCTTTTCCTCTGGTTTCGATGCTCCTTTATGCCAGCTCAATCACACTAATTATTGAGTTAAGGTATTCTATTGCCATGACATTATGTTGGAGTTACTATTATGGCCCTAGGTGTTTAGGGAGTCACCTAGTAATCTAGCAATGTTTTGTGATCCCAGTGTGATGATTCTGGCCTTTATTCTCGAAAGCATTCCGTGATGCTACTTAGGAGTAGGTATTCTACTCCTTGGGTTTTGAACCCGAGATTCACCCTACTTACCTCGTGTTGATAGTGTTGCTAGTTCCCTTAGGATATTAGTAACCTTTGCGATAGTCCTCGAGGTTTGTGGTACATCCTTCTTCCAATTACCATGAACCATCCTTGGCAGGAGTTCTTCTGAACCAAAAGATGACAGCAAGAGTGCTCTTGATGAGTTCTCCATGCTATATTGTGACTCTGCCAGCTCAACCTTTCTGCATGGGTTATCCGGAAGAAATATGTTGAACTTGGTTCGACATACTAACCTATGCATCCACAACTCAGAAAATTATATGTTCTTTTGAGTTGTCCCTCTTTAGTTGTTTTCTGACCCTCGTCTATCAATTGATAGTCAAGAGTATGTGTGCATTCGTTCATCGATGCCTATTACTCTTGTGGTCTGTCAAGCCATTCTATTCCGGAATGACTAGGAGAAACAAACTCCAGTACCTCATCCATATCTAGGATTGGGTCAAAGCAATTGTGCTCCGCAGATCAAAATGCCAGCCCAACTTTTGATTCTGTTCTACCCTGAAGTATTACCGTCTTTATGACAGGAATTTCATGAGAATTGCACCACCTTTTGTGAATTCTTGACATAGTGATACTTCTCGCCATCCTTTTTCATTCCTCGGTTCCGTGTTGTTGCAGCCGGAGTGCCGACAAGTGAATCATGATGTGTGAACTTAATACTCCCAGCAACCTCGTTGCTTGGTAGTTAAAGGATAATAATTTCATTCTTAGCGTGTTGGTTATTGAATCACCATTTTAAGATTGATCGTGCTACCTAGTCCTTATTTCCTGGTGCACTCTTTGATTGATGAGTTAGGATTTTGTCAAGTCCTCGCTCATTTGATCATATCATCTTGGCCTGAAAAGCAAGATTGTTCTCGAGCTTAGTAACATATCGGTGGTTCGTGATTTTCCGAAGATCTTCTCGGAAGTATTACCAGGTTGTCACCTGACCGCTATGTTGAGCTCGTGATCAAGTTGGTTTCTTGTAAACCACCCTTTCTCCAAGAATCGGTGTTAGATATCCCTGAGCTAGTTGGTTAAGCTAGACAACAACTTGGAGAGTTGGAAGATAAAAGCTTGCCTGACTTAGTTCGTTCCAAAGGGATATTCTTGTGTGGTGTGTGTTGAAGAAAGATGATATCTTCATCGATTGGTCCTTGTGATCAATTGTTGGATTTATTATCTTACCCAAACCTTTGATTGAGTATGGGCTATCGTCAAATCAAATCTGAACCAGCGATATTCGTAATGTTGTCTTACTCGTGGTTTTCCCTCAAGCATACACCATTATATTCTTTGGTCTGACCAATGCTATCACCGTGTTCACATGATGGTGGAAGTCCAGTGATATGGAAATTCCGATGAGTTGCTGTTGAGCCCATCAGTAGCATTTTGTCTCCCCCATGATTCATGTTGAACATCAACCTAGTGTTGAGAATTTTTTAAGCAAAGCCTTCGTGCTCCGTTCATGAAGTCTATGCTTGGATGGAAGAAGTGACTTCCTCTAATTCATGTGCATTTGGTGTAAGTTGCCGCCATGAATTCGAGGAAGATTGTTTTGTTTCCTTTGGAATCATCGCAAGTCAGTCATGCATGTGCGAAGTATTCTATGGTCTGATAGACTGATCATCTTCATTCCATATGTATCCCTAGCACACCAAGCCACTAACTGATTTGTTCTAGGAGAAGGAGTTCTTTTAAGAGCTAACCCGGGCTTAATCAAGAACTTTGATATCCTCGATGATGGTTCCCAACCAGAACTCGGTAGTGCTTTATTATAAGACTACCATGTGGTCATGCTTGTCTGGGACAACATGTTCACATCTTTGTAGCAGAACCAGCTCATGTTTTGGAGCTTGCTATCATAGTTCATTTCCCGAGAATCTCGCAACGTCATCTCGTCGATTTGTGTTGCAAACTTTCGTTTTTCTTCCTAGACTCGATGAGTCCGGAATATCCTGACACCAACCAGATCTGAATCTCAGGCAGATATGATGGTTTGGAACATTTCCCAAGAACTATAATATTGGTCCCTCGATAACCGGTAAAGTGGATATCGTGGCCAACACACCCAGCCGGAAGACCTATTATTGTAGTATCTTGTTTGAGGAAGTTGGCCACCTTCCCATAAGGATTTCGTAGGATTTACCTCCGTAACTATTCCTTATGGATTCTATTGCTCCCGAAGTCCGACCTTTACTTGATGTTCTAGATATCAAACCATATCTATGATTGGGTTACACTAGCACGTCAAGGAGAACATTAGAAGCGGAGTGCTAAATGTCTCTCGGTCGATCATCCAGATTTTTATTTCCTTGGCCTCGCTAAGATGAAATCTGAAAAAGTGTTATCCTCCTTTGCATCTGCATCGTCCATCGCTATTCATCATGGTAGTATGTTGTGTTGCCAGGATCCTCGACACGGATGTTGGTAAAACCTTGATGAATATGGAAATGCTCAAGTTCTTGAGAGCACGCACAAGCGCTAGGGGTTATCATCGGCTCTAGCTGGGTTTGCTCTCAGTTCCCTCGGCAATGCTATGATCTATTCAAACAGTGAATTCACTCTCTATTGTTGGGTTCTTCCCCAGTTACCAGAATCATTTCCAGCATTTGCATTTTGTTCCCAGCTTCCACCGCCAATGTGCCATTCTACCATGGGTCTCTTCCATTTCCGGTGATAAGCAAAAATCATCCATTGCGTTGTCTTCAACAAGGTAATCCACATCATCCCAAGTCCGAGTATGCCATTCTACCGACCCCCTCCAAACGATCGTTGTGAATTGCCTTAGGCTGGTATGAAGAGTTTCAATGATCTTTGAATCAAAAGTAATTCTTTTTGCCACTTAGGGTAATAATCTACGAATCACCCTCCTCCAGGATGTTTCGTCGTGGTATCATGGCAACTCAACTCCTCGCTACATTGACAATCGTTTACCACCTTCTTAGGTGTGGAATCGTTGTCTACCTAGTGAACCTTCGTCATCCGTTTCTTTCCACCCCTCTTGATGTGTATCTCGTGTCTCAACCCGAGAGATGGTCCTATGTCTCATTCCGCGAGTTGTTCGATCTTCGAGAAGATCGACCCTTCTAGAGTCTCCTTCTTCCCTCCATGTCATGTTGGCAGGATTTCTCAGAGCAAGACATCAAGACAATGATGGTGTTCAAATCAACGTTCATTTGAAGTACAACCTGGATCGTGAAGATTGTGCTAGTTTGCGTTCCCCCTTCACCTTACCCTACACTTGAATCTCGGGACGAGAGTTTTGTTTAGTGGGGGTGAGTTGTCACAACCCTAGAATATTGTTTGTAAATAGTTGCATCTTCATCCAGTCATCATGTTTAAATTCTGAAATTTGAACTGAGGGATATTGGAAGCCTCAAAACCCTAAATAAAAGAGGGGCAAGAAACCCTAAAATTGCAATCAGTAAATCCAAAATGCCCTAGAAATAGCTCTGACAATTTTTGCAAGAGTTATAAATCAAACCAAAATTTTGGGACATTTCTAAGGAATTATTGGGCTCTGATTTTAAATCAATATTTTATTTGAATTTGGAGTTATATTCATAATATATAATGAATATATTTTCAAATAACCTGAGATATTTTTGTTATGTGTGGAGAAGTCCATTAAGTGACTTAAAAATATCCAGGGGAGTTTTGGCACTGTTTTCAAATTCTGTTTGAATTAAAATTCAGTGCCAATTAAATAAAACAGAACAAAAATAGAAATAAAAGAGAGAGAGAGAAGGAAGTTACCTGGCCTTACCATGCAGCCCACCAGAGCCTGGCCCAGCTCCATCTGGCCGGCCCAGCCGGCCCAGCCCACCTCCTCCCCCTTGTCCTCTTCCTCCTCTGCCAAGAGGACGAACAGAGGCGAGGCGTGGCGCGCGCCCGAGAGGCCTCGGCCACCTCCTGCTTCCCCCCTGGCCACCTCCTGCCTGGTTGCCTCCCTCCTCGACGCCCGGAGACGCCACGCACTCCCCCTCGCCCCCTGCACCTCTCCTCTCTCCCCCTGGACCCCATTCCCTCCTCTGCTTCCCTCTCGCGCACACCACCGAGCGGAGCTCGCCGTCATCGTCGCCGTACCCATGGCCACCGGCCACCCCACGCAAACCCGACGCGCCCAGAAGCTCCGCCACGTTGTCTTCTTCATCTTCGATGAGCCACGCAAGCCGGGAGGGCCCGGAACATCGCCATCGCCGTCGTCTTCCACCTCGGGCTCCGACCACCGCCGCCGTTGATTCGCCGTCTCCACCGCCTCCCCGAGCATGCCGACCTTCTCTTCGAACTCACCGTGAGCCCCTGTCCATTTCCCCTCTCTCCCCGTGCCCGTCCGCGCCCTCTAACCACCCTGGCTGTCGGAGCCGACCGTTCCTCGCCGCCGGCGATGTCGCAGACGGTGCTAGAGCCACCGTAGCTAACTCCCGAGCACGGCAACGTGCTCAGCACCCTTCCAGGAGCCGAGCGCGCCCACCCGTGCGACCTGCCGTGCCCCCTAGCGCCAACCCGCACCAACCCCGAACTCCGGCCGCCGCCGCGAGCTCGATTCCGGCGAGCCCGTTCGACCTCAGCCCCTCCCGCTTGCCTAGATGGATGCGGCTGAGCGCCAGCTACGCGTAGATGATCGCTGCCGCTGTTTTGGTCGCCGGAGGAGGATCTCCGACCCCCTCCGCCGTCTCTGGCTCCGCCGGCGACGAGCCGCGGGTCAACTCCGGCGAGTTGACCCGGGGTTTGACCCCCTGACGTGTGGGCCCAGGCGCCTGCTTGATTAGGGTTAGATTAGTTAGCGTTAATTAATTTAGCTAATTAGATAGGTCACTGACATGCGGGACCCGCCCGGCTAACTAAGTTAGTTAGGGCTAACTAACTTGGTTAGTTGACTGGGTCACTGACCAGTGGACCCCACTGGTCAGGTTTGACCTGGTCGACGCCTTTGACCTGGTGACGTCACCCCGGCGTCATACTGACGCAATATTCCTTTTCTGGAATTTAGTTTATTTTATAAATAATCAGGAAATTCCAGAAAATGCCTAAAACTTCTAAAATTCATAGAAATTCAACCGTAACTCCAAATTAAATAATTTATATATGAAACATTATCAGAAAAATTCAAGGAATCCATCTGTACCATTTTCATGCATGTTAGAACAACTTATAGCTGCTGTTTAGCACAAATCAATTAAATGGCATTTGAATAATCACATATGGAGTTGAATTTGAATCTTGTATTCAAACCAACTTCATTTAATCTGTTGCTAGTTGCATTAGCCCAAAACACATTCATTTTGCCATGTCATGATCATGCATCATACTGTGCATTGCATTGATTGTGTTCCTTTCTGTGTTGCCGGTATTTGTCCCCTCTCGATAGACGTGATACCGATGATGTGATCGTTGACACTGATGAAGACTCAATGTTATCTTCAGAAGTGCTAGGCAAGCAAAAACCCCTTGTTCATTCCGATACAATCCCACTCTCTCGCTCCTGCTCTCTTTTAATGCATTAGGACAACACCGATTCATCTGTTACTTGCTGCGGTAGCTGAACCCCTTTATCCTTTGCATGACCTGTCATTGCCACAGTAAATAGATGAAACCCACTAGCATGAGTAGGAGTTGTTTGAGTCCTGTTGTGCCTACTCATTCATACTTGTTTGTCATGACTGCTACTGCTTAGAGTTGAGTCAGGTCTGATTCATCGGGGATGAATCAGAGGTGTGTGAACATGTCCTACTGTGTGTGAGCTAAGTGGTGAACACGATTTGGTAAAGGTAGCGGTGAGAGGCCATGTAGGAGTACATGGTGGGTTGTCTCATTGAAGCCGTCCTTAGGAACTGAGTTCTGTGTTTGTGATCCATGATTCAGCTACTACCATACATTGGGCCCTGAAATATGACCCCGCTCGACTTCTTATTCACCTAGTCCTCTGTCCAGGAGTTGCAAGTAGTTTCTGGTGTTTGTAGCTTACTGGAGGCCGTGGACAGCGCTGACCGTAGGGGTGGGCTGTGATGCGGTAGGTACGTGGCACGGTGTACCGGATGCCCGTTTGGTATCTCGGGAACCCTGTTCACATCGTTTGGGGCTGTGAGCGAAACTCCGGCCGGATCTCCTCATGGATGGAACCCGAATAGGCGATAAACCTGGACTAGAGACTTAGGTGTTTAGGTAGGTCATGGTCTACACCTACGTCGGCTTTCGCTTGAGTTCTGCCGAGCACATGTCGTGTGCAGACGCTAAGTGGTGGAAACATGTATGAAGAAGTACACCCCTGCAGGGTTAATATGATCTATTCGAATAGCCATGTCTGCGGTAAAGGACTTCTGGGTTGCTTATATCAGTTCATAGACAAGTGAAAGTGGATACTCTAAAATACGCAAGATAAGCTTGAGTGCTATGGATGGCGTTCTCGTAGGGAGACGGGAGCGGATCCATAGTGGTGTATGGATATGGTGAATATGTGGACTCGTGTGCGCCACCTCAAAAGAGTTACATTGCAGTCGTAGTTCAGGATAGCCACCGAGTCAAAGCTGGCTTGCTGCAGTTAAACCCCACCACCCCCTTTGTTGATAATGATGCATATGTAGTTAGCTCTGATGTAAGTCTTGCTGGGTACATTTGTACTCACGTTTGCCTATTTTATGTTTTGCAGAGAGACTTCGGTCTCGCTAGTAGTTCCGCGTGGACTTTGACGTTTAGCTTGATACCTCAGCTACGATCTTGTGCCCTCGGCAGGATCTGATAGATAGTCAGGCTTCTCAGCCTTTTTCATTTATAGATGTCTGTACTCAGACATGATAGCTTCCGCTTGTGCTTTGACTTGTATGCTCTGATTGTTGGGTCATGAGACCCATGTTTGTAATATCTCGCTTCTCGGAGCCTAATGATTAAATTACATGAGTCGTAGAGTCATGTTGTGATGCCATGTTGTATTTGCACATATCGAGCATATTGTGTGTATGTTATTGAAATGCTTGATATGTGTGGGATCTGACCATCTAGTTGTTTATCTTTAGTAGCCTCTCTTACCGGGAAATGCCTCCTAGTGTTTCCACTGAGCCATGGTAGCTTGCTACTGCACCGGAACACTTAGGCTGGCCGGCATGTGTCCTTCTTCGTTCCTGTGTCTGTCCCTTCGGGGAAATGTCACGCGATGAATACCGGAGTCCTGTTAGCCCGCTACAGCCCGGTTCACCGGAGTCCTGCTAGCCCAGTGCTACAGCCTGGATTCACTCGCTGATGACCGACACGTTCGATGCTGGGTCATGGATGCCTGTCCCTGTAAGTCTGTGCCACTTTGGATTTACGACTAGCCATGTCAGCCTGGACTCCTTATCATATGGATGCTAGCGACACTGTCATATACGTGTGCCAAAAGGCGCAAACGGTCCCGGGCAAAGGTAAGGCGACACCCGTGGGAATACCGTGCGTGAGGCCGCAAAGTGATATGAGGTGTTACATGCTAGATCAATATGGCATTGAGTCGGGGTCCTGACACAAGCCACACTAAGGCCCCACATGACATACACACAAAAAATGTGGCAAGATTCCCTTAGGCTTGCCAACTTGTGGCTCTCATTTTGAAGAACTAATAACTTTGCCTAAGCTTAGTTGTGGCAAAGTTAGTCATGAATTAAGTTCAACCATGGAGTCTTCTAGATTATACATGTGGCAGAATCTGGTGGATGATATCCAACGACCAGTAGTGCTCGGATTTTCCATCTTTGTAACATCAGATTGGCTTCATCCAACGACCAACTTTCAAAGTTTTTCACACACTATATAGGGGGTATAGATATAGATGTGCCGATCCATTGCAATGGATCCAAAGTATATCTATTTAGTGGAGTGCACTCTAAACACGTTATCTATTTATTTTTCTCTAACCTTCCGTAGCCATGCAACCAAGCCACATAAGCTTCATGGGTGCCCCCCACATCATATTATTCATACTACGTTGATTGAAAAAAAGATAAATCACCCAAAATAAGATCTTCCCGTATTTTGTTCCTACGATGTTGTGCCGTGCACGTACCTACTAGTTGTATAGTGGTAGTACTAGTAATATAATATTAGGAGTACAAACTTGGTACTAGTAGGGGTAGTACTAGTACGGAATGCTCATACTCTATCAACGAGCCCCGTCTGACACAAAATTTCTTAGCTTCCGTGCTACCGCTAGATTTTCCCCTTGTTTCTGTTTTCCAACCTGGCGGCGGGCGGGGTGTCGGTTTTCTCAATGGCAGTCCCACATGAAAGTGAAAATGCTAGGCAACACGCCTTCCCTAAGCTATGTGTCGTTCCGGACGGGCCGTGTTGTACTCCCGATTCTCGGGCGTGTGGGGGTGCGACACGAACGCGGCAGGCCTTTTCCTTTTACTAGCAATGTGCCCGTGCGTTGCGATGGATCCAAAGTAGTGGAATAGCAGTATTTGTTCACAAACTTGAAAGAAATCACTATTGTTTTGATATACTCCTAATTTGTTACTCCCTCCATACCTAAATATTTGTCTTTTTGAGATTTCAAATGGACTATCACATACGGATTATATAGACATATTCTAGTGTTTCTAGCAAGATGCCTGCGCGTTGCACGAAGTTGATGGAAAAGGTAAGCACAACTTATAAATTGATGGATCGAGTACTAGTTACAGTGATGCATATAATTAAGCAAAGCGATCACACATGTCGGTATTGACTGGAACGAGAATGCAACGGCACAATAAGAATTAAGGCCACGATGATGCAATCGCAGTGGTGGTTACAGAAGGCAAGAAGAAACTTGGATCCATGAATGTACGACCTCCTCCTCCTCAACTTAGTGCGCCGGGTGTCACGCCCAATATGCGACACTATCCAAGAGGAACTCGAAGGTACCACCAAGGATAGACCCGCATATTGAAACGCTTTTGCAAGGTGGATATCATTACATCAACATTCAATAATAGGTAGGGATACATACATAAGGCATACAATGCCACACGAATACAACATCATCTTACATAAGAGCACCATCCGACTACGGATGAAACACAAACAGAAACTCAAAAGACATCCACCCTGCTATCCCAGGCTGCCAACCTGGAACCTATCCCCTGATCGAAGAAGAAGAAGAAGAAGGGGAACTCCAAAACAAGGAACATCGCTCTCGCGTCATGATCATCGCAAAACCTGTACCTGCAACTGTTGTTGTAGTAATCTGTGAGCCACGAGGACTCAGCAATCCCATTACCATGGGTATCAAGACTAGCAAAGCTTAATGGGAAAGGAAGAGGTAAAGTGGTGAGGTTGCCGCAGCGACCAAGCATATATGGTGGCTAACATACGCAAATAAGAGCGAGAATAGAAGCAAAGGAACGTTCGTGAATCTAGCAATGATCAAGAGGTGATCCTGAACTCCTACTTATGTCAAACATAACCCAAAACCATGTTCACTTCCTGGACTCCGCCGAAAAGAGACCATCACGGCTAAACACGCGGTTGATGCGTTTTAATTCGGATCTGGTGTCAAGTTATCTACAATCGGACATTAACAAATTCCCATCTGCCACATAACCGCGGGCATGGCTTTCAAAAGTTTATACCCTACAGGGTTGTTCCAACTTAGCCCATGATAAGCTCTCGCGATCAATGAAGGATATACCTTCTCCTAGGAAGACCCGATCAGTCTCGGAATCCCAGTTTACAAGACATTTCGACAATGGTAAAACAAGACCAGCAAAGCCGCCCGATGTGACGACAAATCCCGATAGGAGCTGCACATATCTCGTTCTCAGGGCACACCGGAGAAGCAAAGCGTACAGGAACCAACGTAATCCAAGTTGCCAAGGGACGGTCCCGCACGGTGCTCTAGTTCAGACCAACACTCCGATGAGCACTGGCCTGGGGGGTTAAATAAAGATGACCCTCGGGCTCCGGAAACACAAGGGAAAAAGGGCTAGGTGAGGCAAATGGTAAAACCAAGGTTGGGCCTTGCTGGAGGAGTTTTATTCAAAGCGAACTGTCAAGGGTGTCCCATAAATCACCCAACCACGTAAGGAACGCAAAATCCGGGAACATAACTCCGGTATGACAGAAACTATGGCGGCAAGAGTGGAACAAAACACCAGGCATAAGGCCGAGCCTTCCACCCTTTACCAAGTATATAGATGCATTAATTAAATAAGAGATATTGTGATATCCCAACAACATCCTGTCCACCATGGAGCAATCTTCAACTTCACCTACAACTAACAACGCTATAAGAGGGGCTGAGAAAAAGCGGTGACATAGCCAAGCAACAGTTCGCTAGGAAGGGTGAAAAAGGTTAGAGGCTGACATGGCAAATTGGGAGGCTTGAAGAGCAAAAGATAGGTAGCGCAGCAAAGTCATAGAACGAAGCAACTAGCATAGCAATGATAGTAGTGAGATCCAGGGTAGTGGTCATCTTGCCTGAAATCCCACAAGGAAGAAGAACGAGTGCATGAAGAAGACAAACGGATGAAGCCGAACCAAGCGTAGACGAACGAATCCTCACAATCGCAATGAAACGGGAACTGTCGATAAGAAGCACACAACATGGTAAACACACCACACATAGACATGACATGATGCACTGTAACGCCCACGATGCGGCTATATCCCCCACGTGTCGAAGCACGACTTAGAGGCATAACCGCATGGTGGTTTTGTCGCAAGAAGGCTCATCTTCACACAATCCCATGTAATGAACAAGAATGGGATAAAGACAGTTGGTTTACAATCGCCACTTCACACAATACATAATATAAAACATACATCATTCAAAATACACTCATAGACCGGCTACGGTCAAATCCAAATGAAAAGAAGACAACCCCAAATGCTAGATCCCCGATCATCCCGATTGGGCTCCGCTACTGATCATCTGGAAACGAAACATAGTAACGACCAAGGTCCTCGTCAAACTCCCACTTGAGCTCGATTGCGCCACTTGCGCTGGTATCCTCGGCACCTGCATCTGTTTTGGTAGATTCTGTGAGCCACGGGGACTCAGCAATGTCACACCCACGAGATCAAGACTATTTAAGCTTGTAGGTAGCAAAGGGGTAATATGGTGGAGCTGCAGCAAGCACTAAGCATATATGGTGGCTAACATACGCAAGTGAGAGCGAGAAGAGAAGCAACGCATCGGTCGAGAAGCTAGAAGCGATCAAGAAGTGATCCTAAAACTACTTACGGTCATACATAACTCAAACCGTGTTCACTTCCCGGACTCCGCCGAGAAGAGACCATCACTGCTACACACGCGGTTGATGCATTTTAATTAAGTCAAGTGTCAAGTTCTGTACAACCGGACATTAACAAATTCCCATCTGCCACATAATCGCGGGCACGGCTTTCAAAAGATAATACCCTGCAGGGATGTCCCAACTTAGCCCATCATAAGCTCTCACGGTCAACGAAGGATATACCTTCTCCCGGGAAGACCCGATCAGTCTTGAAATCCCGGTTCGCAAGACATTTCGACAATGGTAAAACTAGACCAGCAAGACCACCCGACTGTGCCAACAAATCCCGATAGGAGCTGCACATATCTCGTTCTCAGGGCACATCGGATGAGACAGGCTACGAGTAAAACCAGACTTCGAGTTTCCCTGAGGTGACCCCGCAGGCGGCTTTGTTCGGACCAACGCTCGGAGGAGCACTGGCCCGGGGGGGCTAAAATAAAGATGACCCTCGGGCTCGCGAAAACCCAAGGGAAAAGTTGTAGGTGTTAGGTAGTGAAATGGTAAAACCAAGGTTGGGCTTTGCTGGAGGAGTTTTATTCAAAGCGAACTGTCAAGGGGGTCCCATAAATCACCCAACCGCGTAAGGAACGCAAAATCAAGGAACATAACACGGGTATGACGGAAACTAGGGTGGCAAGAGTGGAACAAAACACCAGGCATAAGGCCGAGCCTTCCACCCTTTACCAAGTATATAGGTGCATTAATTAAACAATAGATATTGTGATATCCCAAGGTATCCATGTTCCAACAAGGAAGAAACTTCATCTTCACCTGCAACTAGAAACGCTATAAGAGGGGCTGAGCAAAAGCGGTGACATAGCCAAACAACGGTTTGCTAGGAAAGGATGGTTAGAGGCTTGACATGGCAATATGGGAGGCATGAAAAACAAGCGATAGGTAGAGCTAACATAGCGATAGAGCGAGCAACTAGCAAAGCAAAGATAGAAGTGATATCGAGGGTATGGTCATCTTGCCTGCAAAGTTCTCAGAGTTGTCGAAGGCTTGATCCTCGTAAGCATTCTCAAGAGGTTCCTCGTGCACGTACTCGTCTCCCGGCTCTACCCAAAGCGAGAACACAATCAACGGAAACACAATAAATCACGGTGCAATGCACAAGCAACATGATGCAATACATGACATGATATGCGAGATGTGATATGCAATGCATATGCGGGATCCGGAAGGGAAATGATGAACAAGGCATCAACTTGGCAAACCAAGCATGCCTCTGGAAAGATGAGGTGATTTCGGTTGAAATTGATATAAAAATCACCGGAATCGGATGCACGGTTTGCAAATGGCAAGCAAAACAAGATTGACACAAATCTGCGGTTAACAACATGATAGCACTTAGAATACATCAAGAAACTATGCTACAGCACCCCAACACAATAACAAAGCATATGGCAGTGATCTAAAGGAGATGCTTGACAAAAGAGGAACACTGAGCTACGGCTAAATCACACCGTAACATGTTCAAACAAGCATGGCAAAAGTACAAAAGATAACAGCTTGGACATGGCATAAACAGCATCAGGTAGCAATGTTCAGAGCAAGTAATCAACATGCTATTCGAACTTATAATAGAAAAACAAGGCATGACATGAATCTACTCAAAGCATAGAACAAAAGTCCCTTACTGACCATGAGCCAAAAAGGACCAGAAGAAATGATGGCACCCATGTAAACATAGCAAGTTCCGTTAACAGATTCATCAAACTGGGCATGGCATTGACAGAATTATGAAGGCATCTTTGAGAGCTCGATTCACTCACCACAAGTCATTGCATGACAAGATAAGCATAGCACCAGCAAGAATACATGTTTATGAAACTAAACATGGCAAGAACAAGATCATAGCAGGCAAGGATCATCTACAACAACCTTGGCAAAATTGAATATCATGTAAACAATCTGCCAGGAAACATTTTGTAGCAAAAGTAGAGCAAGAAAATGACATGCTAGACTACTCCATAATTGCAAACAGTGGAATTAATGGATAGAGCATAACCATATGTGCAAAACATCCTTACTGAAGTATCTCAAAACAAGCATGGATCTCTCTATAGCATCAAGTTTACATGGCATAATAATAACAACAGAACAGTGACTGAAATCAGCAACATCACGAAGCCTAGTTTGCATGCTTGTTCTAGTCACCACAGAGATAAAAAAATACATGGCATACACCCCTGTAAAAATGGCATGGCATAGTTCAAAACACATGTAGGGCTCAAGTTCATAAGATGCACACATCAATCATGGCAAAAATGACAAAAGTGCATGTTCTGATAAGAATCTGGAACTAACATCACATAGCCCTCTTAAAACAGAATTTCGAGCATAAAGATTAGCTCAAATGAAAATGATACAATGAGATAAAATGATGTACTGATCGAGGCGAACAATTCGGTATGCTACACGCCCAAAACGGATCCATGGGTGCAAAGTTATGACACGATGAATATGGCATGATAATGTCAAAACATTCGGGGACGGGCAGAATTCGGGGTCAACCTCGGTTTTCTCCAGATCCGATCTGGATCCGACTTGGACGTCGAGGTTCACCGGAACCACTCGCCGGAGTAGGGCCGGAGTTGGAGAGGAAGGAGATGAGGACGGCCGGAGGAGGAGCTCGGGGAAGAGGCGGCGCGCGGTCGCCGGAGCGCCGGGGCGATGGGCGGAGGCGCCGACCAGGGACGCGGCCGGCGGCCGGGGCGTAGGCGGCGGCCGGGCGGTGCGACGGCGCGGTGGCGGGGTCGAGGCGGAGGTGGCGGACGGGCGCGGGCGGCGGGGACGCGGGCCGCGGGGGCCGGGCGTGGGCCTGGCGGGCCGGCGGCGGCGCACGGGCGCCGGGGCCACGTGGCGGCGGACGATTGGACGCGGGCGGTGGCGGGATTCGTCCGGCGGCGGCCGGACGTGTCCGGAGGCGACAGGGAAGATTTCGTCTTGGGTTTGCCCGAAAAAATCGGGGATGGGAACATATTTATAGGTAGAGGGAGCTAGGAGACTCCAAATGGAGTGTAGTTTTCGCCCACACGATCGTGATCCGACAACGGAGAGCATGGAAGTGACTTATATGGGTTATTGGGCTGTTTTGGAGGGGTGTTGGGCTGCAACTCAAAAGAGGTCTTTGCGATTATGCGGTTAACTGTTGGAGTATCAAACGACCTCCAAATGGCACGAAACTTGACAGGTGGTCTACCGGTAGTGTACCAAGGCCACTTGGAAAGCCTCGGTCCATTCCGAGAATGTTTAACACCCGCACACCAAAAGAGACAAGAGGGGTGCGCCGGTGCATGTGGGAGTGTCAGAATGCAAAACGGACAACGGGGAAAATGCTCGGATGCATGAGACGAACACGTATGCAAATGAGATGCACATGATGACATGATATGAGATGCATGACATGAATAAAATGCAAAACGAAAAACAAAGGACAAAAACCCAACCAAGGAGGGAATATCATAGCACATAGCCGAAAATGGCAAGAGTTGGAGTTACAAATATGGAAAGTTACATCCAGGGTGTTACAACACTCCACCACTACAAGAGGATCTCGTCTCGAGATCTAGGACTGAAAGAACTCCGGATATTCGGAATGGAGGTGATCCTCGCGCTCCCAGGTGGCTTCTCGGTCGGAATGGTGTGATCACTTCACTTTCAGGAATTTGATAGACTTGTTGCGAGTCTTGCGCTCGGTTTCTTCAAGAATAGCAATGGGGTGCTCATGATAAGAGAGATCATCTTGGAGGTCAATTTCTTCGAAGTTGATAGTGCGCTCAAGAGTCTTGAAGCACTTGCGAAGCTGTGACATGTGAAACACATCGTGCACATTTGCAAAATTGGACGGAAGCTCAAGTTGATAGGCGAGATTGCCTCTTTTGCCAATGATCTTGAAAGGACCCACGTATCTAGGGGCAAGCTTCCCTTTGATACCGTAGCAACGAGTGCCTTTCATTGGAGAGACGCGGAGGTAGACATGGTCTCCAATTTCAAAAGCCACATCACGGTGCTTGTCATCATAATAGCTCTTCTGGCGTGATTGCGCGGCTTTGAGATTCTCATGAATGACTTTGCACATTTCTTCGGCTTCTGTGATCAAGTCATTGCCAAGAAGTTGGCATTCACCTGTCTCGGACCAATTGAGAGGAGTACGACACTTTCTGCCATAGATAATTTCGAATGGGGCCTTGCCCGAACTCGCTTGGAAGGTGTTGTTGTAGGAGAACTCGGCATAAGGAAGACAATCTTCCCACTTCATACCGAAGGAAATGACACAAGCCCTGAGCATGTCTTCGAGGATTTGATTGACTTGCTCGACTTGGACACTTGTTTGAGGATGGAAAGTTGTGCTAAAACGAATGTTGGTGCCCATGGCCTTCTGAAAGGAGTCCCAGAACTTAGAGGTGAAAATGCTTCCACGGTCTGACAAGATCAATTGTGGAATGTCATGCAAGGAGACAATTCTGGAGGTGTATAGCTCTGCCAACTGAGCTGCTGTGATAGATTCTTTGATAGGAAGGAAATGAGCCACTTTAGTAAGCTTGTCAATGACAACGAAGATAGCATCATTTCCACGCTTGGACTTAGGAAATCCAGTCACGAAGTCCATCTCGATATGATAAAACTTCCATTCCGGAATAGCAAGAGGTTGGAGGAGACCACCTGGTCGTTGGTGTTCTGCTTTCACCCTTCTGCAGACATCACATTCTTTCACGAATTGAGCAATTTCTCGCTTCATTCGAGTCCACCAATACGACTGCTTGAGTTCATGGTACATCTTCGTACTTCCAGGATGAATGGATAGAAGGGAATTGTGTGCCTCGTTCATAATGACTTTTCTCAGATCGCCATTAGGAACCACAATTCGATCCTCGAAGAAAAGAGTATCTTTGTCATCCAAGCGGTAGCACTTGTATTTGGAAATGTCCTTGTCGATACCACGTTTCACCTTCTTCACCATGGTATCCAGGAGTTGTGCCTCATGGATTTGATCTTCCAAAGTAGGAGAGACTATGAGGTTGGCAAGAAAGCCTTGAGGAACAACTTGAAGATTCAGTTTGCCGAAAGCTTCACAAAGATCCGATTGGAAGGGCTTGAGAATTAAGCTGTTGCAATAAGCCTTTCTGCTCAGAGCATCTGCAATCACATTCGCCTTGCCAGGAGTATATTCAATACTTGGATTGTACTCTTGAATCATTTCGACCCATCGAGTTTGTCTGAGGTTGAGGTTGGGTTGAGTGAAGATATACTTGAGACTCTTGTGATCGGTGAAAATGTCCACTTTCCTTCCCAACAAGAGATGTCTCCATGTTATCAATGCATGGACAACTGCCGCCAACTCAAGATTGTGAGTGGGGTAGTTCTTTTTGTTGGGCTTCAACTGACGAGAGGTATATGCCATAACTTTCTTCTCTTGCATTAACACAGCACCAAGACCTTGAAGAGAAGCATCATAGAAAACTTCGAATGGCTTGGATTCATCAGGAGGAGTTAAGACAGGAGCTGTGACTAGCTTCTCTTTTAGGGTGTTGAAAGAAACGTCACACTCAGGAGTCCAGACATACTTGACATGCTTCTGGAGGAGGTTGGAAAGAGGCTCTACAATCTTAGAGAAGTTCTCAACGAATCTTCGGCAATAGCTTGCAAGACCAAGAAAACTGCGGAGTTGCTTGACATTCTGAGGAGGTTCCCAATTCACAACTGCAGATACCTTCGCCGGATTAACAGCAATGCCCTTGGCGGAGATGATAGGACCAAGGTAAAGAACTTCATCAAGCCAGAACTCACATTTGGAAAACTTTGCATAGAATTGATGCTCTCTGAGCTTGTCGAGCACCAATCGCAAATGTTTGGCATGATCCTGCTTGTTCTTGGAGAAGACCAAAATATCATCGAGATACACCAGGACGAATTCATAGGTGTAGGGGTTGAAGATGAAGTTCATCATTCGAGAGAATGTTGGAGGAGCATTGACGAGGCCGAAAGACATGACAGTATATTCATAAGAACCATAGCTTGTTCTGAAAGCTGTCTTGGGAATATCTTGTTCACGAATGCGAATCTGATGATAACCCATACGAAGGTCAAGCTTGGAGAATACTTTAGCACCTTTGAGTTGCTCAAAAAGCTCATTGATGTTGGGAAGTGGATACTTGTTCTTGATTGTCTTCTTATTCAATGGACAGTAATCGACACACAGTCGGTCCGTGCCATCCTTCTTCTGGACAAAAAGAACTCCACAACCCCATGGAGATGAACTCGGTCTAATCAAACCCAGACACTCTTGTTCATCGAGCTGTTTCTTCAATTCCTTCAGTTCTTCAGGTCCAAGCTTGTATGGACGCTTGCAAACGGGTTCAGTGCCAGGCTTAAGATCGATAACGAATTCGACTGGCCGGTGCAGAGGCATAGCCGGAAGCTCTTCTAGAAAGACATCTTGGTACTCACAAATGACTGGAATTTGAGAAATAGCATCCAACTCTCCCTTCTCATTGAGAGAAAACAACCGAATGGTTTCATCGCAAGCGGCATAGATGATAACATCCTCAGAAGAGTGTGTCAATTGAATTTCCCTGGCAGCATAATCAACTTGAGCTTTGTGCTGAGAAAGCCAGTCCATCCCGATAATTAGATCAATATTAGAGTCACCAAGGACCATTTGGAGAAGACATAAATCTATAGTCGCCCATCTTGATACCGACATTCGGAACCAATAAGGTAGATCTCAAACGCTTAGCCGGAGAAATAACTTGCATTGCTCTAGGTAATTCCTCTGTGTCAAAATTGTGCTTCGATGCAAAAGGATATGACATGAAAGAATGCGATGCACCGGTATCAAATAAGACATTTGCAGGAATATCATTAACTGGAAGATTACCCATTATCACGTCTGAAGAATCCTCTGCCTGAGCTGCATTCATCATGTTGACCTTTGCAAACTTGGAATTATGCTTGACCACTGCATTGCTTGAAGACCTCATAGGAGGAGGAGGAGGAAGGCGCCTTTGGTTGAAGCACTTGTTCGCGTAGTGACCTTTCTGCTGGCACTTGTTGCAAGTCACCTCTGAGAGCGGACGGTGATAAGGAGCATTTGGCCTTGGAGCTTGAGAATTAGACTTGTTCTGAAAGCCTGGGTTGGGTGGGTGGGAAGATCCACGAGCACCTGAGTTCTTCTGCTGGTAAGGATGACGAAACACAGGAGGAGGAAGGTAGAACTTCTGCTGCTTAGCTGCCACTTGTGAGGAAGAAGAAGACTGAACTGCATCCCTGATTCTCTTCTTAGAAGCCTCACACTCGAGCTGAGCACCTTCTTGCTTGAGGGCCATATTGTAGAATTGATCAAACTGAGTAGGCTCAACAAGAACGAGAGCTAACTGCAGATCCTCTCTAAGGCCACCTCTGAATTGATAGATCATACTCTTTTCATCAGGAACGTCTTGTTTAGCGAAGCGAGCAAGTTTCTGAAACTGCTTGTTGCATTCATACACTGACATGTTGCCTTGCTTGAGATTGCAGAACTCCTCACGCTTGCTCTCAACAACACTGGTAGGAATGTGGTGAGCTTTAATGTCCCGACAGAAATCAGTCCAAGTAATCACTCGACCTCCTCAAGAATCCTTGTATTGCTGGAACCAATAAGCTGCTTGATCCTTGAGCTGAAAATAAGCGAACTTGACGTAGTCCTCAGGCCTGACATTGCTACATTCAAAATGCTTGTTGATATCCACGAGCCAATCGTCGGCGTCTGTGGCCTCGGCACAGTAGCTGAAAGACTTCGGCTGATTTGCAAGGAACTGGTTGAGGGTAGGAAAGTGAGGCTGATGGTTGAACTGCCCTTGACCTTGATTTCCTTAGTTGCCTTGGCCTTGGTTGCGCTCTTGCATCAGCTGAATCAACAACTAAGCGTTGGCATTTGTGGTTGCCATCAAAGTTTGCCATGCCTCCGAAGGCGGAGGTGGAGGTGGAGGGTCCGCCTGACTCCCATCATTGCGTTCCGGATTCTGACGCATTGGCGGAGCCATCCTAAAGAGGGTGACATCCGTTAGCATCTTGATAGACAGATACACAAGTTGAATCAACGGATAGAAATTCCAACATATAGTCTTCACAATTAACATTCGAACAAGGATGAACGAATGAATTCTAAAGTAAACATCACGTCCATTAAGGTGAGAAGCCACTTGATAAGGGGTTGATGAATGAAATAAACAAGGTACGAATGGAACAAATAAGTGGTAAGGCTTACCCAATCACAAACCAAATATCTGCGGGAAGAAATGCTAGAGCTACTTGAATCCCACCTATAAACTCCCGAAACTTTCTTATTATGCAATCAGGTGTTGGGGATACAGGGGAAGCAATATATCTCACCCAAACTAACAGTCCCTACATCCAGTCGTATCCATCCATCAACACATAACCAAGAAACCTTCGGAAATCGTGTACCTCAACCTTCGAAAAGCATCCGTTATACGAGTTATGGCAATACTCCCGAACTCCCCAGTACTGGGTGACGTCGAGGTTATCTCACCAACAACTGCATAAAAGATATTTTCGATGTCGGCAAAACTCAGGTATTCCAGAACTGCAACGATAAAATTGTGACGACAACACCTCGGAGCTCAACTCCCCGGGACACTGCCACAACCCCTAAATGTCAGGAGGCACCAAGAACAATGTTCTCGTCACAAAACCATCGGAACGATTCCAAGATACCCGCGTGATCCTAATTTTTTTTTATTGAAATTTGAGGAGAGGAGAGTCAAAACTTCTACGTCAGAAGACCTCACCAGAGCGACGAAGGGACTGAGGAGTAAAAAGAATCCTACTCTCCGATATATATAATCCTAAGACTCAAAACATTTTTGTTCTAGACTCAACAACGCCAGCAATCAATCAAGCAGGGGGCTCCTAAGTGGCGATTGTAAGCCAACTCTCTTTATCCCATTCTTGTTCATTACATGGGATTGTGTGAAGATGACCCTTCTTGCAACAAAACCACCATGCGGTTATGCCTCTAAGTCGTGCTTCGACACGTGCGAGATATAGCCGCATCGTGGGTGTTACATGTTGTTATCAGAGCCGACCCTCGTGGTTACATGGATGTTTGCGGACAGGTGCGCAGTCATGTTGTTCATGACATTTGTGACCCATCGTGGCACACGGCATGACACATGTACCGGACTGGATGCACAAACGTATGTGCCAAGAGGGAACGTTCCTGTGGCCCGACGAGGACGTCGGTTCCTCTGAGTGAGGGTGTATGTGATAGCCTGGCTTATTGGGGATGATAGACTACTCATATCAATAAGGAATTCCTTATTTTCCGGGAGCCCATTCGGACAGAACATCAAAGTTAAGCGTTCTTAGCTTGGAGTAGTTTCAGGATGGGTGACCGACCGGGAAGTTTCTCCCGGGTGCGAATGAGTGAGGACAAAGTGCGCAGAAAAGACTAGTATTGATCTGTGGGGCCAGTCTAGATCCCGCCAGGAGTAACGACCACTGGCGGGTGTGTCTGGGGCATTACATGCACACTCAAGTATGATGCATGACAAAGCTAGATGAGGCTACTCATGGCAAGAGATGATGCAAATAAGAACAACACATCAAGGCAAGTTTAAATGAGCCCGGAAACAACATATAACAATTCCGGTAAGTCCTCATATGCAAATTTAGAAATTGGTCCAGATTTGAATAAACCTTAGGTTCAATTTGTTAAACAGGAAGTTAAGGTGCACCAAGACGATCTACACGAGATTCTAGTCAAGTTACATATAATGTTCATTTAATTCGGAGGTACGGCCTAGAAGATATGAGCAAAACAAGTTAAACATGGCATTGATGCAAAATGCATACAAACATCAAGCAAACATCTCAAAACAATGGATACAACATGATAATATGAAGCTACATGCAAAATTAATCAAGTTTCATATAGAGCACACTCAAAACAGAGCAACGGTTCAACACATACACTCCATACCAGTTTAAAGGACAAGTTGTCCAAAACAGCAACTAGGCATCTAGCAAGCATCAAAACAACATGCTACATCACCTCAACATAATAACAAAAGGCATGGTCATGATGTACAGGTAAATCATGACAAAACATGAACACTGATCTAACTCCATAAATCACTAGAACATGCTCAAAAGGACATGGCAAGATTGCAAATAATAACAGTTTCAGACTTAACAGAAATAACATCAGGTTGCAATGTTTATAGCTATCAAACAACTTTCTACAGGAACTTATCATGGCAAACAAAGGCATGGCATGATTCTACTAATCTCATATAACAAAAGGCCCTTACTGACCATCAGCCAAAATGGCACAGAAAATATGATGGCACCCATGTAAACATGGCAAATGATATGACAGATTCATACATGGCAGGAACAACAATAAGTAGGCATGTTGGTGTGCTTGAACCACTCACCACAGAGCAATACATGGCATGGAAAGGTAACCAACAGTAAGAAGACATGTTTATGAAGCTAAGCATGGCAAGAGCAAGTTCATAGGGTACATGGCCAAACTGAACTTAATGTTAACAGACTGACATCAATATTATTAGGCAAATTGAGAGCAAGATTACAACAAGCTACAGCAGGCTATAAATTCAACCAGGGGCATGGATGGATAGAGCACGACATATATAACAAATCATCCTTAGTGAACATCTCCAGATTATGCATAGAATGACTTGTAGCACCAGGTTTACATAGCATCATGTTGTAACAGATTTAGCCTAGCAAAACAGTAACAGCAAGTACACTACTTAACAAGCTCGACGCACTCACTACAAGACCCACAAAAATACATGGATGGCACCACTATGAAGATGGAATGATGTAGCTCAAAACACATGTAGAGATCATGCTCATAATACGCACACACAAAATGCAACAAAAATGACAAATCACCAAGTTATAACAGTTTCAGCAGGTTAACATCATATAGCACTCTTGCAACGATGATTAGGGCATCAAGACAAACTCAAACAAACATGACACAATGGAATGAAATGAAGAGCATCTCACAACGAACATTTTGATATATTATACATGCAAAACGGAGCAGCAGGCTAGGATATATTATGTGATGAACATGGCATGCAAGTATTACAGGAAAAGGACTTGGACGAAAATTCAACCTCCAGATCTAGGGTTCGTCCAACGCGGAAATTGATGCGGGGCTGGAGATGCTCGCCAGAGATCGCGTGAAGGTGGCCGGAGAGGAAGGAGAGGCCGACGTGGGGGAGAGGAGAAGCACGCCGGGGCCAGCGGCTCGGTCGCCGGCGGGCGGATCCGGCGGCCGGATGGCGCGGAGGCGGCGGCGCCATGGCCGTGGTGGAGCTCCGGCGAGGAGCTCCCGGGTGGTGCGGTGGGACGGCGTGGCAGCGGCGGGGCGGGACCCGGCAGCGGGCGGCCGGGCGGCGGAGGTGCACGGGGGCTCGGGGGCGCCTCGAGGCGCGGGCGAGCAGGGGGGCCGAGGGGCGGCGGTGCTGCGCCGGCGTGGAGGAGTTCGCCGGCGGCGAGCGGCGTGGTGGTGCGGGCGACGGCGGCTGCGGGCCCGGCGCGGTCCGGTTCGACCCGGGGTGGGCCGGATCTGGGCCCCGGGCGGCGGCGCGCTGTGGGATTCGGCGGCGGCGACACGTGGCGATGCGGGATTGGGCGCGGGGGCGGTGGCGGACATGTCCGGGCGGCGGGTGGACGTGTCCGTCAGCGGGAGGAGGAAGAAGCTAGGGTTTCATCCGGGAATTTCGGGGGAGGTGGCCTATTTATAGATTCTCGGAGCTAGGAGAGTTAAAATGAGGTGCGGTTTTCGTCCACACGATCGTGATCAAACGACCGAGAGCATGGAGGGTGTTTGGATGGGTTATTGGGCCACTCTGAAGGGGTGTTGGGCTGCACACAAAAGAGGGCTTTACGATTCCCTGGTTAACCGTTGGAGTATCAAACGGACTCCAAATGGCACGAAACTTGACAGGCGGTCTACCGGTGGTGTACCAAGGCCGCTTGGCAAACCTCGGTCCATTCCGAGAAAGTTTAACACCCGCTCACAAAAGGAGACAAAAGGGGAACGCCGGAGGACATAGGAGTGTCGGATTGCAAAACGGACAACGGGGAAAAAGCTCGGATGCATGAGATGAACACGTATGCAAAATGAAATGCACATGATGACATGGCAAAATGCAACACGCAAGCAAATGACATGGCAATGACGGTGAATAACTGGCAGACACCTGGCGCATCGAATCCGGGGCGTTGCAACCCCTGTTCAAGAATTCATATGATTAACCAGTTAACTTGCCGATTAATCCCTACTCGTAGGGTCACCGAGTAGACGACTAACTGATTAATCGCCCGAGTAATTGATTAAATGGCCGATTAACTTGCCGATTAGCCTATTAATCCCCTACTCATAAGCCAACCGAGCAGCTACCAGTTAACGATTTCCTCAACAATGGTTGCAACACTCCTCCACTAACAAGATATCTCGTCCCGAGATCTTAGGACCGAGACGGAAGGGAAAAGGGATGAGGTGAAACAAGAACTCAAAAGAAGAGAATCGAGAGCACTCGAGAAGAAGAGAGGAACGACGAGAATGACGAGAATCGAAATCTCACGGAATCAGATAGACTATGAAACGACTCCGGTTAGAACGAGTAAGAAATGAATAAGACTGAAAGGATTTAGGCAGCACTCCGGCTAAAATATGGAGGAATAGAACACGAGCTTGAGAGGATGGAATGATACTTGATGAAGACATGACACAAAACCACCGGAAAGAATTGAAAAAGTTGAATGAAAAGAACGGAGAAGAAAATGACAACCTGTGCCATGAATGAAATTGAAAGCATCCGTAGAAGGAAGGATTGAATGGAGTTGTTGGAAATTGAACAACAAAAGAATTGCTTGTTGTGGTCTTATGGTAAAATCTCAAGATCATAGGTGATAGCCGGCCACAAACGGAAAAGACTGGATAGCCTAGAAGAACGGAGAAATACAAAACTCCACTTCAAAAGAATACAGAGATATAATTACACTTCGAGACGCGAGAAGAAAAGATACTTGAATTTCTCCAATAAAGTCTTGATGAACACTTAAAGAATGAATTAAATCATGAAGAACCACCATGAAGAAATCCGGTGACAGAAAGGATGATGAGATAGAATTAAGGATGAAAGAATAAGATTAAAGCTTGCGGTGACTTAGATGGAGGTTCCGACGAAATGGCCGAGGAAATTTAAACTCCGGAAAAGAAAAGATGAAAACACTTGGAGCCGAGAGATGTTTCATCAAGAACAAACTCCGAAGGAAGGGATTACACACTTGGAGGAAATAAGAATAAGATTTATTGTATGCTTATCCTTCATCAAATTAAATTGCCGACAAGCAATGGATTTTTCATACTACTTATTCTTGTAGAAATGACTTGACGAGAAAAGCACCAGATGAAAAGAGCTGAGAATCAACGAACGAAAAACTAACCGCGTGAACCTAAAGAAAAATTTGAAGGGGATGAGAAGTAGTTCAAAACACCTACATCGAGATTCCTCACCAGAGCAACGAAGGGGATGAGGAGTAAAAGAATTCCTACTCTCCGATACAACTAGACTCAGAAATCAGTTTTCTTCTAGACTCAACAACGGCCAAACTACACGATCAATCAAGGGGGCTCCTATGGTCGGTCGAGGCTCTGATACCAACTTGTCACGCCCAATATGCGACCCTATCCAAGAGGAACTCGAAGGTACCACCAAGGATAGACCCGCATATTGAAACGCTTTTGCAAGGTGGATATCATTACATCAACATTACATAATAGGTAGGGATACATCCATAAGGCATACAATGCCACACGAATACAACATCATCTTACATAAGAGCACCATCCGACTACAGATAAAACACAAACAGAAACTCAAACGACATCCACCCTGCTATCCTAGGCTTCCGACCTGGAACCTATCCCCTGATCGAAAAAGAAGAAGAAGGAGAACTCCAAAACAAGGAACATCGCTCTCACGTCATGATCATCACAAAACCTGTACCTGCAACTGTTGTTGTAGTAATCTGTGAGCCACAAAGACTCAGCAATCCCATTACGATGGGTATCAAGACTAGCAAAGCTTAATGGGAAAGGAAGAGGTAAAGTGGTGAGGTTGCCGCATCAACTAAGCATATATGGTGGCTAACATACGCAAAAAAGAGCGAGAAGAGAAGCAAAGGAACGGTCGTGAAGCTAGCAATGATCAAGAGGTGATCCTGAACTCCTACTTACGCCAAACATAACCCAAAACCGTGTTCACTTCCCGGACTCCGCCGAAAAGAGACCATCACGGCTACACACGCGGTTTATGTGTTTTAATTCAGATCTAGTGTTAAGTTATCTACAACCGGACATTAACAAATTCCCATCTGCCACATAACCGCGGGCACGGCTTTCAAAAGTTTATACCCTGCAGGGGTGTTCGAACTTAGCCCATGACAAGCTCTCGTGATCAACAAAGGATATACCTTCTACCAGGAAGACCCGATCAGTCTCGGAATCCCAGTTTACAAGACATTTCGACAATGGTAAAACAAGACCAGCAAAGCCGCCCCGATGTGCCGACAAATCCCGATAGGAGCTGCACATATCTCGTTCTCAGGGCACACCAGATAAGCGAAGCATACAGGAACCAACGTAACCCAAGTTGCCAAGGGACGGTCCCGCACGGTGCTCTAGTTTGGACCAACACTCGGAGGAGCACTGGCCCGGGGGGTTAAATAAAGATGACCCTCGGGCTCCTAAAACCCAAGGGGAAAAGGGCTAGGTGAGGCAAATGATAAAACCAAGGTTGGGCCTTGCTGGAGGAGTTTTATTCAAAGCAAACTATCAAGGGGGTCCCATAAATCACCCAACTGCGTAAGGAACGCAAAATCTGGGAACATAACACCGGTATGACAGAAACTAGGGCGGCAAGAGTGGAACAAAACACCATGCATAAGGCCGAGCCTTCCACCCTTTACCAAGTATATTGAGCGGGAAGGGCGCCAACAATTGGCCATTTTGAAGGGGTACAGCGGGTACACCTATCCTGACTAAAGTTGGTCTTTGCCTGTCAAAGGCTTTGGTGGTGACACCTGCTTGGGCTCCACAATGACTTCCTCCCTGCCGTTGGGCTGGTATTGGTCTGGTTGCACCGAAATGGATGCCTTTGCTTGATGCTCTCACATGCGCTTGCTCCCTTTGCACCAAAGAGGAAACGAGGACACTGCGCGGGCTAGCGCCCGACTGGCGCCCTTGGTCGTCATGGCTTGCGTCATGGGCACCTCACGAGGTACCCCGCCTTGAACTCTCCGCCTCCTCGTGAGCCCGCCTAATGAGGCCATGCCTGAGGAAGCTCCTTGTCGTCCGCCCCACGAGGCTTGGCCCCTCGCGAGGGTCTTGAGCTTGTGTTGATGAAGATGGGCCACGCTGGGCCCCCTTTGAGCCACGCCGCAGGCCGCAGGCAGGCAAGTCTGGGGACCCCCGTTCCCAGAACACCGACAGCCACTTTGCCGACACCTTCCTCAACCCTACCGGAGCCGCTTCGCCGACACCATCGTCAACCCTATCGGAGTAGCTTCGGCAATACCATTCTCAACCCTACCGGGGCCGCTTTGCCAACTCATAAGTCCACGGCCGCAGATCCGCATCATCAACACCACCCTTAACCCAACCACCGGAGCAGCTTCTGACGCCCCGTCCACGGTCCCAGATCCGCATCGTCGACACCATCCTTAACCCAACCACCAGAGCAGCTTCTGACGCCCCGTCCACGGTCGCAAATCCGCATCATCGACACCATCCTTAACCCAACCACCAGAGCAGCTTCACCTACGCCCTCGTCCACGGCCACAGATCCGCTTCGCCCACACCGTAGTCCACCCTACCGGAGCCGCTCCACAAACACCCTACTCGACGGTTCTAGATCTCCTTACCGGACACCGACAGCCAGCACAACGTCATCACCCTCGACGTTTCTAACCTAATTCCCACCATCTGGAGAGATGCCAAGCACCCGCCACGGCCTAGGTACTTGTCACCTTTAAACCCGTCCAGCATCACCTGCCTGATGTACTTGAAATATACTAACCGGTCGCTGTTACCTGTTATGCAGCTGGCAAAAACTACAAGGATGATGTTTCTTCTGGATCTAACAGCTTGGCCAACCAAGATCCTGGATTGAGGCATTGCTATGATCTTGTAAGCGCGTCTCTCTCTCTCTTGTATTGTTCTGTGCCTGCCAACGTGCTTTGCTAGGCTTTTTGACCAGTAATCCCTTTGTGCAGACAATGATTTCTACTACTGGCTGCTAAATTAGATATGTAGATGTCATACATGATACTACCTCGTACCTCCATTCCTAAATATAAGTCATTCTAGAGATTCCAATATAGGCTACATACGGAGCAAAATGAGTGAATCTACACTCAAAAATGCATCTATATACATCTGTATGTGGTCCATACTGGAATCTGTACAAAGACATATATTTAGGAACAGGGGCAGTACATTACACAAAATCGTAGGTGGCATGTAGGAATTCTAGTGCACTACATTAGGCTCCCTTAGAGTGCCTGCTAGTCTAGCATACAGAGTCACGGCTAGTTTATGGTACGCACACAATCGTTAATTGGTGGTTTAAATATGAGTAAGGGATATGCAATGTAGTATCATGTAGAGATGTCTGAAATTAGCCGTGTGAACTTGCAGATAGGGTTACACAATGAAAAAGTACAACATGTATGTGGCAATTTCATGGAACATCGCAAAAAAAGGAGAGGCAGCGGTGAGCCTATATAGTGTGCTATGGTATGTCACTCCTCCATTGCAATCATCATGACATGTTATTTGTATGCCAGTTCTATTAGCCAAGTTTCTTAGGGACAGTTATTATGAGTTATCCCAAGAAAATAAGCACCTGTGAATATAAGCTCCATGTAATAAGCCAACCAGTTCTTTTTATTGTGTTTTCAGCTTATCTTTGGTATGATCAGCGGAAAGTCTAGATTGCATTATATATTTTTCATTTTGCTACCCATATGGAAATTAATTTGACTTGCAAACATCACAAATTGAACCCAGTGCAGTGATTAATATGATAGGAAAATAGACCATCACTATTTTTTCAAAATGCAAATACAAAGATACCATCTACTCGGCACAATCTACTTTGGTCAATGTTTTCCATAGAGATCCCATTGCCTAATTTAAACGAAGAACGCATGACCCGCATTTAAATGAAGAACAATTATTTATTGAAATTCGATGGTCCAAGTGGCTAGATTTTATCATATAGCAGTACCACCTGAAAGCATCATATAGCAGCAGCAGCTCATAGAAACTCATCATACAACAGTAGTAGTCTGCAATTCATCATATACCACCAGCAGCTCATAGCAATTCATCATATAGCAGCAGCAGGAGCAGCTCATAGTAATTCATCATATAGCAGCAGCAGGAGCAGCTCATAGCAATTCATCATATAGCAGCAGCAGGAGCAGCTTGTAGCAACTCATCATATAGCAGCAGGAGCTCATAGCAATTCATCATATAGCAGCAGCAACAGCTCATAGCAACTCATCATACAGTAGCAACAGCTCATAGCAATTCATCATATAGTAGCAGCAGGAGCAGCTCATAGCAATGCATCATATAGTAGCAGCAGGAGCAGCTCATAGCAATGCATCATATAGCAGCAGTAGAAGCAGCTCATAGCAATTCATCGTATAGTGGATCAGAATGAAAATTTGGAAAAAAATCAGAGGAGATCCTCACCTTGTTGGATGAGCTCATCCTTCAACAGCACCTCAAGGCCATGTCCTAGGAGGAGGAGAGGGGGAATAAGGTGCCTTCTGCCGCAGTGTGGCATCAGCCGTAGTTGTGCAGCACCCGCCGGAGTAGTACGTTGGACGAACCACAGTGGAGCAGCTGCTGGAGACCATGAGAATGAGGGGCGGCGCTAGAGGGAGGAGCAGCCAGGGATATTTGCCCCTACCCGCCGGCCATATAGCCTAGCTGGACATAGCATCGTCGAGGACCAGGCCAGATGGGACCAGTGGCGACGGCTCGTTGGAGGAACCCTAGTGCTGCAGGCAGGGGATCGAGGTAGAGGGAAAGGGGAGAGGAGATGCAAGCGGGCAGGGCAATGAATGCTTGCGTGTTTGTTTTTACTTGAGGGTCAGGTGTGACACGGGCGTCAACAGTTGCATTTTGAGTGTAATATAGGCAGACAACAGAGTCATTTCACTATTCCCCTTCCCTTCAATTTTTAGTGAGGTTCTACCCGAAACACCCCCCTCCAAAGCGAAATTAGTTAAGCCCAAGCCCATAACTCAAAAATGACTTCTTTACATCTTTTACGGCTTATTTTGACAATATGCCTGAAATGGCGGAATCGAACTAGCCCTTAACCTGAAATTCAATTGTGCGTCCTATGATGAATCACTCCTGCCTGCTATCTGTACATTTAGGCATCATCATACATGGTATAACCTAATACATGTGCATTCCATTGTAGAATCCGGAATATGCAATGTTTATGTTAGTTCATACGTTGCACATGATGTTCAAATGCCCCATAAATCTGGACAGTCAAGTGATGGTCCTTAAGCCTCCTTCTTTACTTCTTTTCTTGATATGTAAGATTTGCTCACACATATGTTCAATTGCTTGTTTGCATCAGCCAGCCATACTAGGACTGTTTGCTTTGATTACTTGTTGTTTTTGACCTAACACTCTAATAGAGCTTGTCAACGATTTAAACACTAAGGGATGCTGTAGTGGGGCCTTGTCTAACTCATAGGTGACATAAAGGTTTGGCTGTACACTACAGTAGGCTCTCCAAGAGTACCTGGAGATCCAGTTCGAAGGTATGCCTAGTTTTTACATAGTGCAGACATAGTAAATGCTCATTTCATTGTGTGCAAGTGCAAGAGATGCGGCATGTTTCATTATGTGGTGTTGTTTTGTTATAATCTCATCATTTTGTGTTCACAGACTGGAAAGTATGCATATTTATCTTCCAAGGAGACAAGTAACTAGTTTGTGTCACCTTGCAGAGGGGGTGCAATGAAGATAAGATTGAGGATTTCCAAGTACAAGATCTTAGGAAGGAGCCTTGCAAGAGAAGTAGGAGCTGCGCTGAGCCTCTTCAACCTGCTAAGGTAATTCACTGTATGCAACTCAACAGTTCAATTCCTTGTTTGTTTTAGGCATAGTTAATTTTCTCTTTTCAATTGCTTTATTTGTCCTCAGTTAATGAGATGCCCATATAATCATGCCTGATGTTCGATACTTGTATCACTATAAGTTGACATAATTAAAGGCCTTACCATTTAATTACTCTGCCGAAGTGTGCCTAAAGCCTTGAAGTCTATTAACCAACTATTATTGCATGAGGCTCACAATCTAGTTTATACTACCTAAGGATTGCATAGTTTTGCCTGTTGTAGTATGTTTGTATGAAACCCTCTACTATTCATTATGCTCCCTAAGACTTTAACTGAGGTACATAATGGCCAACTGCTTGCTTACTTATACGCAACGTGCTGTCTAAATTTGTAACTTGTCTGTGTTTTCGATTGGGCCCCAACATCATGCTCCTCTGGTGAGCTAAGAGGGATTTCTGTATGCAGGCTGCACAGACTATCTTTTCTATAATTTTTAAAATATCACCTGCTTATGCTTCATGACGTGTAACATTTTTTTGTGAAAGTGATGTGTAACATTATTGTTAGTCCTGTTTTGCCATGTAGTACAAAATAGTGTCTTGTTCGCTTCACTGTTGTAACTATATTTTTTCCCTAGTCATGTGTACTTACATAAACATTTCAGGATGAAGTGACATCAACACAAAAATCTGCGAGCAGTGCGGCATGGCCATTACCGAATTATTACAGATTGGAATTGGAATGTGCTGATCTTCTCGAGCATCAACTAGAGGTGGCAAGACAATGTGTACATGATTGTCAATGTATAATCAACAAGTTGAGACTGGACATGCATGCATTAGATGCAGGAGTCAAAAAATGAAACAAGACACCGAGGTAACCATAAAGGAATTGGAGATTTTGCAGACTGAAATTTGTGCTATTTGAATCCGGCCAATCCTATTTTCTGAAGAGATTATAGTTCAAATGGAGTTAAGTTGATGCGCGTCCATGATGTATGAGCTGTATTTGCCCAGTGTATGTAATTTGTTGTTTGTGTATGCTTTATTATCACCTGTGCCGAACCATAATGCCCAGTGGGTATAATCGGCTGTAATTTCTTTATTGTATAGTGTAGGATTATTCTACCTTTCTATGCCTTGATCTCTTTGTTGTATAGTGTATGCTTTTTAGAGGTGATAGTATTGAGTAGGACAATTCTTTGAATATGCTATATCGTTCAAACGAGGGCCAACTCGCCCGACCATGGCCCTTCATGGGTCGTTGGATCCATGGGCCATGTACGGGTCGTCGGATCCATGGGCCTTCTATGTCTCGTAGGATCCATGGGCCTTCTACGTCTTGTAGGATCCATGGGCCTTCTACATCTCGTAGGATCCATGGGCCTTCTACGTCTCGTAGGATCCATGGGCCTTCCACGTCTCGTAGGATCCATGGGCCGCCGACTCATTTATGGGTCTTGTACGGGCCTTTAATGGGCCATAGACGGGCCTTTAATGGAAATCGTACGTTTTATGGGTTGACCATAACAGGCCGTTAATAGGCCATATTTGGTGATGTTATGAAAATGGCCCAACAGACTAATGGTCCACAAATGTGCCGACTGTAACGACGGGCTGAATTTGTCCCACAAGCAGAAAATGACAGTAATGGGTCGTAAGTAACCGAATGCTGCAAATGAGCCCAAGAATAAATGGGCCCTCAGAAGGCCGAAAGTTAACTTGGGCTGGAAATGGCCTGTCGGTGTCAAAACCAGCGGATCTCAGGTAGGGGGTCCCGAACTGTGCGTCTAGGCGGATGGTAACAGGAGACGAGGGACACGATGTTTTACCCAGGTTCGGGCCCTCTTGATGGAGGTAAAACCCTACGTCCTGCTTGATAAATATTGATGATGTGTATTACAAGAGTGGATCTACCACGAGATCAAGGAGGCTAAACCCTAGAAGCTAGCCTATGGTATGATTGTTGTAATGGATGTTGTGGCCTACGGACTAAAGCCCTTCGGTTTATATAGACACCCGAGAGGGATAGGGTTACACAGAGTCGGTTACAATGGCAGGAGATCTACATATCTGTATCGCCAAACTTGCCTTCCACGCCAAGGAAAGTCCCATCCGGACACGGGACGAAGTCTTCAATCTTGTATCTTCATAGTCTTGGAGTCCGGCGGATGATGATAGTCCGGCTGTCTGGACACCCCCTAGTCCAGGACTCCCTCAGTAGCCCCTGAACCTGGCTTCAATAACGATGAGTCCGGCGCACATAATGTTCGGCATTGCAAGGCGGGTTCCTCCTCCGAATAATCCATAGAAGATTGCGAACACCAGGATAGTGTCCGGCTCTGCAAAATAAATTCCACATTCCAACGTAGAGAGAATAATATGCACACAAGTTCAATCTGCTAACGTATTTTGCGGCATGACGTCACGCCACTACCAAGCCTTTACTTGAATTGTTTTTTATTATACCACCTCAACGCGTTTAGTGAAGCGGTTTCCTTGGCACGTCTTGTCGAAGCAGAGATCGTGTTCCCCTTATTCCGGGATTCTCATCAATACGGACGTGGGTAACCCAACCGCGCCCGTCGCCACGCCTCCTCTATCGAAGGCGAGTCCCGAACGGTCACGGAGACGGCTCTTGGTATTCTCCCTCCTTATAATAGGACCAAGGCTCGTTTCTTTTCTTCAATCTTCCTTCGAATCCTCTCCTTGCTCCAAGTTCCAACACCTAGAGCCCCAGATTCGAGCGCTTCGGACCTTCAACAATGTCCGGCTCCGACCTTCAGGGCCGGTGGATGACAGAGGAGGACGTGCTAAAGCTGCGAGAAGCCAAGTACCTGTCCTACGAGATTTCGCACAGGTTGCCCGCCGAAGGGTAGGCCATCCCCACCCCCGAGCCCGGCGAGTATGTCGTCTTTGTATCCCACCTCCGTCAGGGTTTAGGCTTCCCGACGGATCCTTTTGTGAGAGGGCTCGTGTTTTACTATGGATTGGAATTCAACGACTTGGCTCCGGAGTCCATCCTCCATATTTCCGCTTTTATTTTCGTCTGCAAAGCCTTCCTCCGTGTCACCCCCCACTTCGTCCTGTGGCTGAAGACCTTCAATGTGGAGCCGAAGATGATCGGGGGGCTTCAAGCAGAGTGCGGCGGGGCGGCCGTAAGAAGGAGGGCCGATGCCCCGTGGCCCGAGGGCTCCTTCTAAGAGGAGCTCGGCTTGTGGCAGCGGGAGTGGTTCTATATCACCGCTCCGAAGGGCCGCAGGCAGAAGCCGCCGCCCTTATTCCGCTTGGTACCTCCACGACGGTTGATGTTGTGGGTCAACCAAGGGCTCAACTGGGGGCCGCCAAAGGACGTGCTCATTCTGCAGGGCTGGATTCGAGACCTCCAAGCGAGGGAGATCGATCTGGTTGTGGTAATGCAGGTCACGCTGTGGGAGTTTAATCCGGAGGGACCACGGATTCTTCAACACTTCATGGTTATGACACCCGTGGAGATGTACAAATTATTCTTCGGACCACAAGTGACGTTTCCGGAATTGACCGAGGACGCCGGTCTAAGCTGCAATCGCCCGGATACACAAGTAAGTAGTTCTGAATCCAGACATACCGTCTGTTTGCCTTTCTATGATTCGCCTTTTGACCCGTTGCCCCTTAACAGGAGTGGATAGCGCAAGCAAAGCTGATACGGTGTCCGGCCCCCCTCCCAGAGAACGTGTCGGATCCCATGATGGTCAGGATGTTGGAGGTTGCACCTTCAGAAGAAGGCGAAGGGGAAAATAGGGGAGCTACCGCCTCACCCAAGGAGGCTCTTGAAGAAGGGGGGATCGATAATCCCTCCCTCCTTGGGGATAAGAGGACCGCCTCCGAAGATCCGGAGGCCAAAGCTCCTAAGCGGGGGAAGAAGTCTTCACCAGAGGGTCCTGCGTCCGGGGAGGTCCCAGCCGCACAGTCTCCCCCAAAGAATCAGCCCTCCAGTGAGCCGTAAGTAGAAAGAAGGGAGTTCGGTGATAAGAGACATCCCTATTTGTGCTTCTGAGGATAACCGAAGTTTTTACCTTGTAGTTTGGATCTCCGACCATCTCAGATGAGCTCGTCTTCGGGGTACCTTCGTCCGGAGATGATGGAGAGCGAGATGCCTCCGTCTGCTGCACCGTCGGATAGGGCCGACGAACCTGAAGTGTCATCACGGAGGGTATCCCTGAGCCCGGCCGAGCCGAAGAGTTCGGCGCCGACTAGTGTTTGGCCGGGGGAGCTGAAGGATCTGCTTGAGAGAGCGTCCATCTCAGAAGATCACTATGCATTGATGAATATGGTGATTGGAAGGATTTCGTCCGCCGAAAGCGGATTGCATAAAGCCGTCAGGAGTTTGATGGCGGGGTTTGAGGTACGTACAAATGACACACCTTTTGACAGTTTTGCGCATGGAAGAGCGCCCTGTATAGATAGTAGCCCCTGAGACTCGGTAGGTTGTCGAAAGCGACATCGTGCCTAGGATCAAAATTGCAGGTTTCAATCTTCGTCGTTCCTATGCAGGTGGCGGATCGTTCGGGGGCCAGCCGGACTGATGGAGTTGCCGAACTAAAGCGGCAACTCAACGTTGTGGATGCGGACATCGCGCTAGTCAACAGGCGACTTGACGAGTCGCAAGGTAAATTTTTTCCCCGCAGTCACCTAGTAAGGGAGCCGAAGCCCATATCTTATAATATTTGTGCTTAACGCAGATGGTGCTGCTGCTGTGGAGAGCCTTCGGGCCGAACTTGCTCAAGCCAAGGAGCAAGCCAGAAGGAGTAATGCGGCGGCCTTGAGGGAGGCCAAGGAGTTAGAAGCCGAAAGGGCTGCACACTGCCGAAGCAGGGAAGAGATGGCCGAAATGGCCGTGAAATTGAAAGATGCTACCGACCGCACACGAGGCTCTTGAAAAGGAGCGCCTATCGGAGCGAGAAGACCTGGGGAAGGCCACCGCCGAAGCCAAGGACGCCCGATCTGCAATGTGGGCTATAAAGGAGGAGTTGCGCCAAGCCGGAGACATTGTGGCTGGCAAGCCCTTTCTGCTGCGTCGAAGGTTTACGGATCCTAAGTATGCTCAACTTGGCCAGCTGTGGGGGCCGGAGGATCCTTATATGGACTTAGCGGCAAGTGCGGCGGATGCCGTAGTGCACTTCCGGAGCCAGAAGGATCACAAGACGGAAGAGCTGTTTTGGTCTCAATTCCATAGTCCGGATCGTTCACTTCCGCTGACCGATCGGTTGGCCGAATGGGCTGAGCTGAATAGGTTGTCCGGGCTTGCCATGACGGATATCGTGACGCATGTCTGGCCGGATAGGCCCAAGCCGAAGAGCTATTTTGGCTTGTTGCAGCAATTTCTTGGGGCGGTGCCGCATATCAAGGCGATGAAGCGGTCAGCCTGCACAGGTTGTCCGTGTGAAGACACATTGGACAGAGATGGATGCCGCCGCTGTTGCGACCCAGGGTTCGGATGAGAACCGGTTACCCGCCGAGCACTATTTTGGGGAAGTTCTGCGTGGTGCTCATATAATAGAGTCGCAGTGCTCGAAAAATGTCACGTTCAAATGAATGTTTTATCTTGTAAAAAAATGTTTATGATATAGGCGGTTTTTGTACTTGTGCGTTCAAGTATTGAAATATCTCCTGTGCGGCCGTTTATGTATACGTATGTATAACCTGAAAGATGGCAGTCATCGGCTTCAGCCCCCATGCACAAGGTGCGGGGGTGTTCGGAAAAATAGCGCATTTTCACACTTAATCCGACGTCTCGGTCCTGTTTAAAGAGGTGGTAGCGTAGCAAATGAGGCAACCGGACTATAACGCTTTATCACTTTCACTTAGCCATTGGGGTTCGAGGGTGGGACTACGATATAGCCCCTGGGGGCCCCGCGCTCTCCGAATTCGGGGCGCGTATGTGCCTTACCGGGAAACGGTCCTTCGTCGAAGCGGAGGAATTCTAAACATTCTGGTGGTCGATCGAGTGGTTGACCAGTCTCTCGCTGTATCATGACAGTCAGTTTTCGGCTTTCTCTACTGAGGTGCTCGCCCAGCCGAACTGGGGCACAATCGCAGTAGTTCTCCTGGTGCCGCGTTAGCCGATGATACGGAACGTAAGGCAGCAAAACACAGGAGCCGGGCAAACACAACATTTGACCAAAGACATGATTCAGAGCTGATGCATATAAGGCCTAACTCGAGACGCCGAACACTCCCTAAGGTATTCGGTCTTTATAATAACGGGCGGAACAATTACCTAAGACCCTTGTGTCCAGGTACGGGCGAGGTCCTCTGGCACGGCCGATGCCAAAACGTCAATCTCCTCTCTGGCTATCATGAAAAACCAGGGGATTATAGCAACAGGAGACAGTAAAAAAGGTTTACGCAGGGTGTTAATCTGAAAAGAATCCTTGCAACAGGTCCTTACTGCACGTCTGCGCCTGTGTCTCCGTTGTGCCGCTATCCTGGACGGGTGTGCACAGTGTTCATCTGTAAAAAGAGAGGAACTTAGTTTGAAAAGAAATCGTGCGAAAAGTGCATAAAAATTAAAGTAATAATAAATTAATAAAGCTGAGCCTGTATTAGCTCATTGTTGCTTATATGCCCAGCCCCTTGTGAAGGGGTGTGCGGCTGGGGAGCCCCTAGCTTATTTTTGCCGGACTCGTCTAGCCGTGTCCGGGGTCTTTGAATGACCCTCTTAATGAAATGATGCCACGTGGACCGGGCATTTTAAGTGTAAGAGACGCGTAATGTGGTATGACGTTAAAGCGAACAAAAGCTTCACGTCCCAATAGTGCTTGATAGCTACTTTTGAATGGGACGACATGGAAGATTAGCTTTTCGCGTCGGAAGTTGTCCGGTGACCCGAACACAACTTCTAGTAATAAGGAGCCTGTGCACTTGGCGTAAGAGCCTGGCGTCACTCCTTTAAAGGAAGTGCGGCTATGTCGAATTTTAGTAAGGTCTATCCCCAACTTGCGGATTGTGTTTGGATATAGCAGGTTTAAATCGCTGCCGCCATCCATCAAGACTTGTGTAAATTGTAGTCCGTCGATTATAGGATCCAATATCAGAGCAGTCCATCCTGCATTTCGAACACCTCTGGAATAATCCAGGTGGTCAAAAGTGATTGGTTTTGACGTCCAATCTCGAGGTTCCGCTGGGGTGGACCGTGCGAGACCCATCTGAGCGGGTGCCGCATTGTTTTTCCGTATTATCACATGAAGTGAGTTTACTGCTTTGAGTTCTTGTGGGAAAGTCTTTTGTTTTTCGGTGCCCTGCTGGTGGGGTTCGTCATCGTCCTCGCTTGGTATGTCAAGCCCCTTGTGTTCGGCATTGAGTCGGCCGGACTGTTTGAAAACCCAACAATCTCTGTGGGTGTGGTTTGCAGGCCTTCCGGAGGTACTGTGGATTTGACATATCCGATCCAAATTTTTTTTAAGTTGGATAGCTCGTCACTGTTTCCCTTAAGAGGCAGTGTTTTGTTGCTTGGCTACGAGCTTTTGAATCCGGCATTGACCGCCGTATTCTTTGGGCTTTTTTCTTTATTCCAGCGCTGATCCTTTCTGCGCCGTGATTTGCCGTTTCTATCTCTGATCTCGAATGTACTCGGGTCGCTGGTGCTGCATCTTGCTAGCCAGCTATCCTCCCCCGCGCAAAAGCGGGTCATGAGGCTTGTTAGCGCGGCCATTGTCCTCGGCTTCTCTTGGCCGAGGTGTCTGGCGAGCCATTCGTCACGGACGTTGTGTTTAAAAGCTGCTAAGGCTTCCGCGTCCGGACAGTCGACTATTTGGTTCTTTTTGGTAAGGAACCTATTCCAAAGTTTGCGCGCTGACTCTCCGGGCTGTTGAGTTATATGACTTAGATCGTCTGCATCCGGAGGGCGGACATAAGTCCCTTGAAAATTTGCTCTAAACGCGTCCTCGAGCTCTTCCCAACTTCCAACAATGTTTTTTGGGAGGCTTTTGAGCCAATGCCGAGCTGGCCCTTTGAGCTTGAGGGGTAGCTATTTTATGGCGTGGAGATCATCTCCTCTGGCCATGTGTATGTGTAGTATGTAATCCTCTATCCAGACTCCAGGGTCTGTTGTTCCATCATATGCCTCTATGTTTATGGGTTTGAACCCTGCCGGAAATTCATGATCCAGCACCTCATGGGTGAAACATAGTGGGTGTGCGGCGCCCCTGTATTTGGGTGTGCCGCTGTCTTCGAACACTTGGTGTGTTGTGTTGCTTCCTGGGCCCATCTTTTTTGGTCCGTAAATGGACCTGGCTGGGCCGTCTGTTTTCCCAGGGTGATGAGTCGGCTATAGTGCGGCGCCGCTTGTCGCTTTTGGCCTGTCATCTGGTCGTTTATCCGGCCAGGCGGATTCTTTAATTTTTGACTGTGGTGGCTCTATGGCTTCCTCGTCAAATTCTGGCAGCAGCTTGCGCTTCAGGTAGCTCTTTGATTGATGGTCGTTGCCATGTTTGTCTGCGGTCTTGAGTACTTTGCTCCACCTCATTCTGAGTATGTCTTCCGCTGTTTTGAGCTTCCGTTTTTCCTTCTTCAAGCTTCTTGTGGTGGCGACGAGTCTTTCGGGAAGGTTCTTATGCTCCGGTGGTGTGTCCGACGTGAGGTCGTCCGGACTGTTGGTTTCGCCGGGAATGGATTGATTATCTGATTCGTCCTATTCGGACGGTTGCTTGGTTGCATGTTCATCGTCCACTGGTTTGCCCTGCTCTATTGCTGGGTCATTAGGAGTGCTGTTTTTGCCGAGGCGGGGCTTAGGGCGGCGCTTGCGTCGCTGTTTTGGTTGCTTATCAGCGGGATTATCCTTTGCCGCGCCTTGTTGTTCCTCGTCATTGCTTCCTTTTGGGGTATCCAACATATATACGTCATGTGTTGGGGTGGTCTTCCAGTGCCCTATAGGCGCTGGTTCTTGATCGGCTCCGGCATCGTCGTCCATACCGCCGATGTCCTCGGAGTCGTAGTCTAGCATGTCGGTTAGATCGTTGACAGTGGCTACAAAGTGGGTGGTGGGTGGGCTTTGAAGTTCTTCGTCGTCCGCATCCCAACCGTCCTGGACATAATCCGGCTAGGGCTCTCCGTATAGCGAGAGATGCTTTAGCGAATTTAGGATGTCGCCAAAGGGTGAGTGTTGAAAGATGTCCGCGGCGGTGAACTCCATGATCGGCGCCCAATCAGATTCGATTGGCAGGGGCGCGCGAGGTTCGGAGTCCGGCAGGGAGTCCGGCGCCTCGGAGTCACAAGCTTTATAAGGGACAGGGTCAGTGTTCGGCTCCATCGCCGTGGAAGTTGCAGCCCCCGAGGCGGTGTCCAGTCACCGGACCTCGATCTGCGCGATCGGCTCCGGACTAAGGGCCAGAGCAGATTCATGTGCGGCCGCCAAGGCACTGTCCGGCGGCAGAGCAAAATCATGCCTATCGTGGCAGCGCGGCACGCTCGGCTGTGGCTCGAGTCCGTCGAAGTTCAAGTCCCCGCGGATGTCGGTCGTGAAGTTTAGGCTTCCGAACCTGACCTGATGGCCAGGGGCGTAGCTTTAGATCTGCTCCAGATGGCCAAGTGAATTGGCCCGCAGTGCGAAGCCGCCGAACATGAAGATCTGTCCGGGGAGAAAAGTCTCACCCTGGACAGTGTTGTTGTTGATTGAAGAAGCCATCAAGCCTATCGGTGACGACACAGAGGAACTCTCAATGAAAGCACCAATGTCGGTGTCAAAACCGGCGGATCTCGGGTAGGGGGTCCGGAACTGTGCGTCTAGGCGGATGGTAACAGGAGACGAGGGACACGATGTTTTACCCAGGTTCGGGCCCTCTTGATGGAGGTAAAACCCTACGTCCTGCTTGATTAATATTGATGATGTGTATTACAAGAGTGGATCTACCACGAGATCAAGGAGGCTAAACCCTAGAAGCTAGCCTATGGTATGATTGTTGTAATGGATGTTGTGTCCTATGGACTAAAGCCCTCCGGTTTATATAGACACCGGAGAGGGCTAGGGTTACACAGAGTCGGTTACAATGGCAGGAGATCTACATATCCGTATCGCCAAACTTGGCTTCCACGCCAAGGAAAGTCCCATCCGGACACGGGAAGAAGTCTTCAACCTTGTATCGTCATAGTCTTGGAGTCCGGCGGATGATGATAGTCCGGCTGTCCGGACACCCCCTAGTCCAGGACTCCCTCACGGCCCAACGGAATAACGGGCCGTTAATGGTTATAAAGTGTTACACTGTTCATTACGGGCTAGTTTCACCGCGGGCCGTTAATGGGTGTAAAGTAATACACTATTCATTACGGGCCAGTTTCAGCACGGGCCGCTAATGGGCCAAGAGTTACAAAGGGCCTCATATGGGCCGAAAGACGTCATGGGCTATACATGGGCCAGAAGTGAAAACGGGCTGGAATGATATTGGATGGCCCAGATGACGCTACTGGGCCTAATTCGCATAGGGCATAATGGGCCTTGGGTTAGCGGGCTGTAAATGGGCTATATGTGAACATGCCGTTAACAGGCTTTCCATGGGCCGGCCCGCCAGCTATTGGGCCGTGCCTTTTCAGAGGAATGGCCACTATTGGGCCATGCCACATGTCGACGTATCATAGGCGCCTTCTGTCGAGTGATTGGATGACATCTGTCCCAATGATGAGCCGACACGTGTTTCCTCCAGCCAATGATGATTTTACACGTGGAAAATGCCCATTGGTCGGGGATGTTAACGGGTTATTGGATCCAAAACCCGACCCGATAGCTTAACGACGTTCCGTTACGGTGGATGCCACGTGTTAGTCACCCTTGAAGAAAGCACTTCTGTGACGCGCGATTTATCGTCATGGATGTGGACACTTCCGTGATGATAATTTTGGTAATGTCATGGGTCACTTCTACGACAGCACAGGTATGACTATCTTGATTCTGTCATAAAATCGTCATGGGTACATGCATGACAAAAACCGCGACCTACTGTCACAAACACGTATCATCACGGAAGTGTATTTTTTTTGTAGTGGTATCACGGGCATTTCGCGTGTCGGGATTTCACAGGAGGTGGGAGTTTTCGCGCGTGTTGTAATTTTGGAATAACGAGGCGCGGATTGAGATGGAGGGAGTTGTCAGAGCACAACGAGACAAAGATATATATTAAATATTTCGGGGTAACAAGGCGCGGGTTGAAGAGGCGGGAGTTTCACAACATGATAGATAGAGATGCTAACTTGAAATTTCGGCATAACAAGGCGCGGCTTGAAATTTCGGGAGAACAAGCTTAACGTGTACCCAAAAAAGGACAATTCACACCTCATCACTAGAGAAAGCCATGTCCCGTTTTACTATATTACTAGAAATGCATTCAAAAACTGAAAGTGCAACTATCCCTAGGAGGTTTTGGTAATTCATAACAACATATAGCTCATTGAGCTAATGCTATTCCAAGACTATTATTTCAGGAAAGCTCAATGAATGACATGGCATGGATGATGAAAGTGGATCCCTCAAAATACCAAGCACAAAGGATTGGCTCAAGCTCAAAAGCTCAAGACTCTTCATTTTATATTTTAGTGGTCCAAGATCACATTGAGTCTATAGGAAAAGCCAATACTATCAAGGAGGGATGAGGTGTTGCTTAATGAGCCTCTTGCTTCCTGTGCTTTGTGATATGCTCCAAATACCCTCAACTACTTTCTCACATCCACATATGACCTAAACCCAAAGTCAAAATCGGTCCCACCGATTCTTTCTATCCGGCGCCACCGAGTTCAAATGTCATAGCCGCTGCCACAAACCTAGGCAAATCGGTCTTACCGATAGGGATCTCGGTCTCACTGAGATAGGATTGTAATCTCTCTGTTTCCCTTCGTAACGTTTCGGTCAAACCGAAGTGAGCGATCGGTCCCAAAGAGATTGCAATGTAAACTCCCTGTTTCCCTTTTGTAACATTTCGGTCTCAACAAAATGAGCGAATCGGTACCATCGAGTTTACCTGACCAACTCTCTAGAAATCTTATTACCAAAACCGGTCTCACCGAGTTTGTGTATTCGGTCTTACTGAGATTGCGTTATGCCCTAACCCTAACCATAACGGTCCTACCGAGTTGCATGTCAGTCCCACTGAAAATCCTAACGGTCACTAGGTTTACTAAATCGGTCTGACCGAGTTTGTTGATTCAGTCCCACCGAGTTTGGTAAATTGTGTGTAACGGTTAGATTTTGTGTGGAAGCTATATATACCCCTCCACATCCTCTTCATTCGTGGAGAGAGCCATTAGAACAAACCTACACTTCCAACTTACCATTTCTGAGAGAGAACCACCTACTCATGTGTTGAGGCCAAGATATTTCATTCCTACCATACGAATCTTGATCTCTAGCCTTCCCCAAGTTGCTTTCCACTCAAATCTTCTTTCCACCAGATCCAAATCCTATGAGAGAGAGTTGACTGTTGGGGAGACTATCATTTGAAGCACAAGAGCAAGGAGTTCATCATCAACGCACCATTTGTTACTTCTTGGAGAGTGGTGTACAGTACCAAAACAATTTAGAAATAGCTCGCTCTGCCTCCAGGGTGTCCGGATTGTCTCCTCGTGGCCAGCCGCCTCCTGTCGCTGACCTCCGCCGCCGTCAATGGATTTCACCCCCGCCGTTGCCACCGTAGCGAGTTCATCGCCAAGCTAGGGCATGGACTCGATCACAGTGCTATCCTCATCCGATTCCTAGCACATTGTGTTCATTATGATTCTTGCCACGATTGAGACACTCCTATCCAGTCAATACAATCCTTAGATTAGATGGGATTTGAAAATTTAGGGTTAGGTTTCCGCCGAAACCATCTCGGACCCACCGAGTTGAAAAACTCGGTCCCACCAATTTGGCTAACGCCATTGCACTAGTAACTCTCGGTCTGACCAAGAATTGCTAATCGGTGTGACCGATTTGAAGACTTTGTGAAACCCTAGCAGTCTTGGTGACACCAAACTGTGACTCGGTCCAACCGAGTTCACCAGTTTAGGTTCCAAAACTGCTTCGGTATCACCGAGTTTGAAAATCGGTTGATCTGAAATGCTTTCTGTGGAAAACTAAAACTGAATTTTTGAATCATTCTTTTGCAAAATCTCTGCATTTTGTGATGCTCATCAATTCTATCTCATCTATAACTATTCACAGGGTTAGCAGTCAGTGATTTGCAGCATGTCAGACAAAAGTGACAGTCAGAACAAGTCAGAAGAGCACAATCACATGAGTGAGGGCACTAGTCCCTCTAGCACTTCAGATGATGGCAGCAGGAGCACCCCAAGCAATCTTCCTAAAAGCTGCCACCAGGACAAGGAAGAACAGAACCTCAGAATCTGAAGATGAGGATTATATGGCAGAAGAAGATGAGGCTACCTCCAAGAAGGTAGTACTAAAAAAGGAGTATGCCTCAGCAAAGAACAGAAAGCCTGGACTCAATAGGAAGGTTCCTTCCAAGAGGACACCTATGCTGAAGGTCAGAGGATCAACTCAAGTGCCTGAAAAGTCTGAACCCAAAGAGGCACCTGCAAGAAGAGTCACAACTTCCAAACCCAAGAAAGTTCCCACTGGAGAAACTATGAAGTTTACCATGGAATCAGAAGATGAAGCTGCTGGACAAGATAAGAAGAAGAAGAGAGCCAGAACCACTACTGCCCAGGTTCCTGGAAATCCCTCTATGAGGAGAGATTCTGATGAGGAAGAAGAGGTTGCTGCACCAGCACCCAAGGCACAAAAGCTAAGGGGTGATGCTATTAAGTCAGGGGTTGCAACATCAAAGCCCAAGGAAGCACCCAAAGCTGCCCCAAGCCCAAGCTTGCACCGAAGAGGAATACCAGGAGTATTCCAGCTGCTTAGAAAAACAAGGCCCCAGTGCCTGAAGTTGTTGATGAGGAAGATGAAGAAGGACAAGTCCCGAGGAAGCTAAAGCCCAAGATTCCAGACCACAATGATGCACATCCTGTGTCTGAGAATATGAAGTTAAGAAAGTATGCAGGACTCAGATTGTGGAGGCTGACAAATCCATATGCCACCAGGAGAAGAACTGCTGTTGATTACATGTTCCACACTAAGGAACATCAGGACTTCTATGAGATAGTAATGTTGGACAAGAAGCCCATAGTGTGTGATATGAGGTGGGTCGACTGGACCTACATGACAGAAAATGAGGAACACTATCCTGGAGTGCAAGACAGCTTTGTTGCTTGTGGAGTTGCAGACTTTGTTGGGCAGAAGCTCACAAAGTGGAATGATGAGCTCATTATGCAATTCTACTCCACAACAAACTTCTATCCAGATGGCAGGATAGTTTGGATGTCTGAAGGTACAAGGTACCAGTCAACAATTGAAGAATGGGCCAGTCTGATCAATGCCCCAAAGGAGAGTGAAGATGACTTGGATGTCTATGCCAAGAAGAAGATGGACCACAATACCATGTCTCCCATGTACAAGGAGATCCCAAACAAAGCTCTTGAGACTTTCAAGTTTGGGTCAGTCCACTTTCTTCTGTCAGGGCTGCCAACAATCAACTGGATTCTAAGGCACACTCTTTTGCCCAAGTCAGGTGACCACAACATGATTAGAGGGCATGCTATCAACTTGCTGCACTTGTTTGATGTGCCACAAAAATTCAAGGTCATGAGCCTCATTGTTGAGACCATTAAGAGGACAACAGCAGATCAGAAGAGGAGTTGTGGGTATGCCCCACAGATTCAGGAGTTGATTAACTTAAAGATGGGCACAGGAACTTACTTGTTGGATAAGGAACATTTTGCTATCTATCTAGACTTTGAGGACAATCAGGTTGTCATGAATGAGAATGAACCATCATCAGTGCAAGCTCAAGAGCAGAAGGAGAAGGCAAAGAGAGAGAAGGATGCCAAGATGCCAACTCAAGAGGAGGCATCTGAATACTTCTTGAAGAACAAGCAGGAGCAGCTTGGTTACTTGATAGAATCAACACTGAGGATTGAGAAGGGGTTGGCCACCCTATCTCAAAACCAGGAGAGCCTGGAAAGAATCATGGAACGAAAATTCTATGATCTAGATATCAAAGTAACTGAGATTCAGTCTGTTGTGGAGCAGCTTCAGGATGACATGCAGGAGAGGAAGGGCAAGACAACCACTGATGCATTTGCCAGAGTGCCTAGAGCTCATAGGTCAGCTGCAGTGCCTGTGACAGACTCCAGAGCCACATCATGTGCACCAGCTACAGCTCCTACAGCTCCAGTGCAACCAGCTCCAGCACCAACTCCTCCAGCTCCATCCACTTCAACTGAAGCCTTCATCCAAGGAGCCATCTCTACACCACCACCTGAAGATCAAGCCTGAGATTCGATCTAGCACTATGCATTTTCGATGAACTTTTTGGTAACTTGTTGCCAAAGGGGGAGAAAAATGTATAGATCATAGGCTTCGAGAGAGAGAGAGTGTTGCTTTTGTTCTCTCTTGCTTTGGTGGTTAAACTTTGTTTGCTTTTGATTGCTTGAGATTCTATGCTATTATCTGTGAGACATTGATGATCATGTGTTTGATCATAAGCTACACTTATGCATGTTTGATGATATTATCTTACCTATCCTTATGTGATCATTCACTTTGCTTGGTGATGAATGCATGTATTCAATCTTTATAATTTTGAGCGCTCCAACAAGATGTATGTGACATGGAAGAGTAACCCATGAGCCTAATTCCTTATGCATTTGCAGTCCAAAGCAAATTTTAAACTATGCACAAATTTAGGGGGAGCTCTTGCTTATCACATACTCCTCAAAGCGACGATGTTGTTCAATCTTATTATCCTTTGTAGAAGCTTTGATCTATATGTTATCATCAATTACCAAAAAGGGGGAGATTGAAAGTGCAACTATCCCAAGGTGGTTTTGGTAATTCATAACAACATATAGCTCATTGAGCTAATGTTGTTCCAAGACTATTATTTCAGGAAAGCTCAATGAATGGCATGGCATGGATGATGAAAGTGGATCCCTCAAAATACTAAGGACAAAGGATTGGCTCAAGCTCAAAAGCTCAAGACTCTTCATTTTATATTTTAGTGATCCAAGATCACATTGAGTCTGTAGGAAAAGCCAATACTATCAAGGACGAATGAGGTGTTGCTTAATGAGCCTCTTGCTTCATGTGCTTAGTGATATGCTCCAAATACCCTCAACTACTTTCTCACATCCACATATGACCTAAACCCAAAGTCAAAATCGGTCCCACCGATTCTTTCTATACGACGCCACCGAGTTCAAATGTCATAGCCACTGCCACAAACCCTAGGCAAATCGGTCTTACCGATAGGGATCTCGGTCTCACCGAGATGGGATTGTAATCTCTATGTTTCCCTTCGTAACGTTTCGGTCAAACCGAAGTGAGCGATCGGTCCCACCGAGATTGCAATGTAAACTCCCTGTTTCCCTTTCGTAACATTTCGGTCTCACCGAAATGAGTGAATCGATCCCATCGAGTTTACCTGACCAACTCACTGGAAAGCTTATTACCCAAATCGGTCTCACCGAGTTTGTGTATTCGGTCTTACCGAGATTACGTTATGCCCTAACCCTAACCATATCTGTCCTACCGAGTTGCACGTAAGTCCCACCGAAAATCCTAACGGTCACTAGGTTTACTAAATCGGTCTGACCGAGTTTGTTGATTCGGTCCCACCGAGTTTGGTAAATTGTGTGTAACGGTTAGGTTTTGTGTGGAGGCTATATATACCGCTCCACCTCCTCTTCATTCATGGAGAGAGCCATTAGAATAAACCTACACTTCCAACTTACCATTTCTGAGAGAGAACCACCTACTCATGTGTTGAGGCCAAGATATTCCATTCCTACCATATGAATCTTGATCTCTAGCCTTCCCCAAGTTGCTTTCCACTCAAATCTTCTTTCCACCAGATCCAAATCCTATGAGAGAGAGTTGAGTGTTGGGGACACTATCATTTGAAGCACAAGAGCAAGGAGTTCATCATCAACGCACCATTTGTTACTTCTTGGAGAGTGGTGTCTCCTAGATTGGCTAGGTGTCACTTGGGAGCCTTCGACAAGATTGTGGAGTTGAACCAAGGAGTTTGTAAGGGCAAGGAGATTGCCTACTTCATGAAGATCTACCGCTAGTGAGGCAAGTCCTTCGTGGGCGACGGCCATGGTGGGATAGACAAGGTTGCTTCTTCGTGGACCCTTCATGGGAGGAGCCCTCCGTGGACTCGCGCAACCGTTACCCATCGTGGGTTGAAGTCTCCATCAACGTGGATGTACGACAGCACCACCTATCGGAACCACGACAAAAACATCCGTGTCTCCAATTGCGTTTGAATCCTCCAAACCCTTCCCTTTACTTTCTTGCAAGTTGCATGCTTTAATTTCCGCTGCTCATATACTCTATGCATGCTTGCTTGAATTGTGTGATGATTGCTTGACTTATCCAAAGATAGCTAAAATCTGCCAAACTCTAAAATTGGGAAAAGGTTAAGTTTTTAATTGGTCAAGTAGTCTATTCACCCCCCTCTAGACATACTTCAAGGTCCTACAAATACAACAAAAAACAAAAAATGGGACAACAAACATAACGTGTACAGTACCAAAACAATTTGCACTTCCCTCAACAATAAAAAACAATGTGTGTTGTCTAGCATATGGACTAAATTTGAGTACATTTTCCCTGTTTGAATGGGATTGTACTCGGGTTAGTTATACAACAATCTAAATATTATCTTCACAACACATGACATGAATATAGGAGAAGTAAATTCCTATATAAATACGAACTACATGTACATACGACCTCAAATTCAAATATATGTATCGATTTTATTTTGAATTCAAATCATAGTACATGTATGCTCTAGCTAGATGTTCGGAATCTAAACCATGTATGATATACTATGTACAATGTGTTTAACAAGCACAACACACACACAAACACCATTTAGACTAGTAAGGTACACGTGCATTGCACGCATGAAATTTGGCAACCAAATTATGAATATATACCACATTATAGCATCTAAGCTTTGAGTCATATGTCTGTTTAATTCTTATAGTTCATTTCATTCAGAATCATCTAGTTTTTATAAGAAGGCTAATCTATTTTAAGATTCATGGAATTGTGCATTGTAAGGCATAAAGTAAAGAACAAATAATGGCAAATCATGTAGAAAAACATTTGGGAAATTCTGATATGAAAGATTCTAGAACAAAGAAGAAGTTCTTGTGTTTTGAGGTTTGTGCATTATGCTTAAGTTCAACCATGCAGTCTTCTAGATTGTACATGTAGCAATATCTGGTGGAATCTAGATGATATCCAACGACTAGTAGTGCTCAAATTTGCCATATCTGCACCATCGGATTGGCCTCATCCAACGACCATCTTTCAAAGTTAAAGTTATCCACACACTATATAAAAAATATAAAATATATTATATATAGGGGTATAGATATAGATATGTGATGCGAAAGCCACCCATCATCTCCAATTAGAATAGTGTGTCCATGCACGGATGCAATGTGGCCATACGATGTCTGCCATTGGTATCTGAAATTCAAATCAGTCTGACATTGTTCAATGCGTATATAGTACAACATGCTCGTTTCCAAACCACACCGCGCATATCTCAGTTATATTCATGCATGCATGGGTTTCAAACATCATGATCTCTTATTCAAATATATGAATTCAACTTTACATTGATTATGACCTCACCTGGTCTTTTACACCCACACAGTCATCTTCTCTTTATAATTGTACCACTAACTTTCTCTCGTGCATGCATGCAAACACACTACCAGTCGGCATTATCCATCACACACATGCAATCTTTTTCTTCAGGTCGGTCTCTCATGCGGGCACACACACACACCTCCCCCTCTCCATCATACCAGGCATTCTTTATCTCTCACGTGCATGTGCAACAACCGATGTTCCTCTATATGTGTGTATATATAGCTAGGTCTTTCACAGCTTTCCACACAAACCGATCAATCTATATATCTCGTGAGGTCTCATCCTCTTTCCCACGTCCACATTGATCAATCTATAGCTCTCTATATAGGATTACATAGCTAATACACCCACATTAATTATATATCCAACGTACCCCTCTCATCATCCATGCCTTCCGCTTCGTCTCTTAGACGCGCGCACAGTGGCGAAGACAGGGGGCAGCAAAGGCCCTGCCCCCCTAACATCACTATATATCGAGGCTAATATGAATGTGATCATTATACAATTGCTGGTAAAATGATTTAAGTTGATGAATTGGCCCTCCTCGTAAAGGATTAGCAATGCTTGCCCCCCCCCTAGATCCTTTATTTTTCATGGCTCCGCCACTATGCGCAATAGCGCACGTTCTCGCCCCCTCTCTTTAAATATCGATCTCGTGCTTGTGCACTCCTTCATAGTCTCCCTCCACTTGGCCCCTCGCACAATCTTCTAGCCCCCCACCGGATTTTGCCACATGTACAATCTAGCAGACTCCATGGTTGAACTTAAGCATAATGCACAAACCTCAAAACACAAGTGCTTCTTCTTTGTTCTAGAATCTTCCATATCATAATTGCCCAAACTTTTTTTTCTAGTTCAATTGCCATTATTTGTTTTTACTTTACGCTTTACAACGCACAATTCCATGAATTATAAAATAGATTAAGGGCTTCTTTGATTCAAAGGATTCTCAAAGGATTTTTGAAGGATTCTAATCCTTAGGAATTTGTCCTATCTTGGTTGTTTGATTCGTAGGATTGTAAACCATAGGAATTTTTCCACAGGATTCATTTGCACTATATTTCATAGGAAACATCCCATCCACTCAAACCTCTTTGAAAGAATCCTGTGTTTTTTCTATGCACAATCAAACACTCGTACAATCCTGTAAGATTCAAGATGACATTCCACTCTAATCCCATGTTTTTCTTATTCCCGTGTTTTGGAAGTCCTATGAATCAAAGAGGCCCTAGCTTTTTTATAAAAACTAATTGATTTTGAATGAGATGAACTATAAGAATTAAACAAAGGTCTACATCAGGCATATATGACTCAGAGCTTACATGCTATACTGTGGTATTTATTCATAATTTGGTTGCCAAATCTGATGCGTGCAATGCACGTGTACCTTACTAGTACTTCGAGTATGTGCAAAACACGTAAATTAGAATTCCAATGGCACGCTACACAATGTCTCTCTTACAGTTCATGAAGCCACATGGCACATGTGGAGGTGTTGTCGCGACCTTCTTGTGTGGATTGATCACAGTGACGTGCCGCTGGTTCCAGAAGAATGTACTCGTCCTCTCTGAGCCACACTGGCGGTACATGCACAAAGCGAAGATGTGCACTCGTGCCACACATGCACTCATTCCCTCGCACGCACACGCAGGTACACGGGCAGACGCATTTTTGTATGAAGATCCACCCCATGCGATAATTTGACGCGTGTAAAGTCCTTCACTTCATTGATGGTCAATTAATACACCGCATGCAAATTGAGTGGACGTGAGGCTGGAAGAAAGACATTACTACTCCACTGCGCACATGTGAATAGTTAAATGATGGGTTGCTATGTCACATCCCTAGCTTCTGGTACTGCTTAGTGCTAGCCTCTGATGATGCATCACGTCTACTTTATTCAGAAAGTTGAAATGGGGATGACAGAACCCCCAGCACCCCCTTAAACCAACTAGGGTTTACCAAAATCTTTATCAAATGAACCCAAAATGCCCTTCTAAAATGTTCATCATCTTTGCCTTGGTCTGGAACCTTTGACAAAAATGGTGCACACTTTTCTAGGAGAACAAAGGGTCACTGAATTAAATCATATAGTATTTGCATTTGAGCATTTAAATGCTATACAATATTTTAAATGCCCAAATAATCATGAATTAAAATGTTTACTGTAGGATATATCCCCAACAATGGTCATGAGCAGTTTCATGAATTTTGGGACTGTTTTAGTATTTTAAATGAAGCCACAAAGTTGCAGAATAATAGAAAAAAGGAAATAATAAAAAGAAAGGAAACTTACCTGGCAAAGCCCACTTGGTCTGGCACTGTAGCAGCCTAGCTGGGCAAAGCTAGCCCAGCCCACCAGGGGCTCCTCCCCGTCGTCTTCCACTGGCAGGAGGGCGTGTGGCCGTCGTGTGCGCACACGCGCACTGACCACCTCCTACTTGCTGCTCCCCCTCGACGCCCTGGCCTTCTCTTGTGGCGCCATGCACCCCCTGGACCCCCCCTCGCTCACTGCCTCGACCCCATCCCCTTCCCTGGCTCTCTACCTCGCATGCACCGAGCGCAGTCGTCGCCGCCGCTCGCCATTGCCGCGGCCACCGGCCACCCCGTGCCCCGCCGAAGCACCAAGAAGCTCCGCCACAACGCCCCCTTCCTCCTCGTCGAGCTACGCCTCACCAGGAGCTATGCATTGCCATCCCGCCATCATCTTCCTCCTCGGATCACCGGAGATTGTCTCAGCCGTTCCGCCTGTACCGGACCTTACCCGAGCAGCTGAGAACTCCTCCGGCCTCACTGTGAGTTCCTCCACCTCTTCCCCTCGCTCCCGTGCTCAGCTTCTCACCGTAACCGTCATTTAGACGATGACCGAATCGCGCCGCCGCCTGAGCTCCTCACCGCCGTGGCCACAGTCACCGTAGCCTCCAACCGAGCTCATCCACGTTCTTGCCGTGCCGCGTAGGTGCCGTGGGAGCCAAGCATGCAACGCCACGGCCAACATAGCCTCGTCCCCGAGCTCTGCCGAACTCCGACCGCCGCTGCCATTGCCACCGCCGTCGTCTTAGACCACCCCGGCCCAAGCTAATCCCACCAGTCGATGCGTGCGAGCTCCAGCTCCTTGTAGATGGGCTGAGCCGTCGATCTGGTCGCCGAAGGTCAAATGCCGAGCCCCTTCACCATCTCTGGCTTCGCTGGCAACGAGTCGCGGGTCAACTCCCGCGAGTTTGACCCCGGTTGACCAGGTTTGACTCCCCTCCGAGTCACTGGCTTCTGGGCCCAGCCTCTGGTTTAATTAAGCTGATTTGCTAATTAGCATTAACAGTCTCTGTTAATTAGTTAGGATATTGACATGTGGGGCTAGCCCCTGACTAATCATAGATTAGGGTTTTAGTTAGTGCTAATTAACGCTGTTAGTTAGACAGGTCACTAACCAGTGGGCCCCACTAGTCAGGTTTGACCTGGACGGCGCCTGTTGACCTGCTGAGGTCAGCATGACCTAATGCTGATGCAGTAAGTCATTTTATGGATTTAACTTAATTCAGGAAATTTCATAAAATGCTCTAAACTTCTAAAAATCATAGAACTTAATCTGTAACTCCAAATGAAATAATTTATACTCCCTCCGTTCCTTTGTATAAGGCGTATTTGTTTTTTGATAAAATTCCAGAAAGTAAGGTGCATTTCTTGTAATTCCTCATAATTCCCTTGTTAGCCCTCAAAAAAAAGGAAAGTATCTCTCTCCTGATTGTCTAGATCTCTACTTGTAGAAAAAGAAGGAAACTATCTCTATGTCGATTGCATGTATCTCTTACTTTCAAAGACTAACTAATTTACTTTCCACTAACCAATAAATTTGCCAAGGGTAATTTCGTCCTAACACATTTAGAATTATGTGCCTTGGTCTCCGTGCCAAAAATAATAAACCTTAGATAAAGGAACAGAGGGAGTATATGAAAAATGATCAGAAAAATCCAATCTATCCATCTGTACTGGTTTCATGCATGTTTAAACAAGTTAACCTTGTTGCTTAGTGTAAAACATGATAAAGCACTTTATAAATTCATAGTTTGACTTTGAACTTGAACCTTAGGTTCAAAATGACTCAAACCCATCTGGTTGTAGTTGCATTACCTCAAATCATAGCATATTGACATGTCATGATCATGCATCATATTGTGCATTGCATTGATTGTGTTCTTCCTAGTTTGCCAGTATTTGTCCCCTCTTAGTAGACGACGATCTGACGATGAGTTCGATGACACCAATGAAGAAATATACTGTCTTCAGAAGTGTCAGCCAAGCAAAAACCCCTTGTTCATTCCGATCTGACGATGAGTTCGATGACACCAATGAAGAAATATACTGTCTTCAGAAGTGTCAGCCAAGCAAAAACCCCTTGTTCATTCCGATACAATCCCACTCTCTCGCTTCTGCTCACTTTTACTGCATTAGGACAACAACGATACAACTGTTACATGATGCAGTAGTTGAACCCCTTTTCCTCTGCATGACCTATCATTGCCACAGTAAATAGATGAAACCCACTAGCATGACTAGGAGTTGTTTGAGCCCTGATGTGCCTACTCATCCATGCTTGTTTGTCATGCCTGCTACTGTTTAGAGTTGAATCTGGTCAGATTCATCGGGGATGAATTGGAAGGTTGTGAACATGTCCTGTTGTGTGCGAGCTAAGTGTGTGAACACGATTTGGTAAAGGTAGCGGTGAGAGGCCATGTAGGAGTACATCATGGGTTGTCTCATCGAAGCCGTCTTCAGGAATTGAGTTCTGTGTTTGTGATCCATGAAACAGCTACCACCATGCATTGGGCCCTGAAATATGACCCCGCTCGACTTCTTAACCACCCAGCCCTCTATCTAGGAGTTGCAAGTAGTTTCTGGTGTTTGTAGTATGCTGGAGGCCGTGCGCAATGCTGACCCGAGGGGTGGGTTGTGATGCGGTAGGCACGTGGCATGGTGTACCGGGCGCCCGTTTGGTGCCTCGGGAACCCTGCACACATCGTTCGGGGCCATATGTGGAAACCTCGGCCGGACACCCTGCGGATGGAACCTAGATAGGTGATAAACCTAGACTAGAGACTTGAGTGTTTAGGCAGGTCGTGGTATACACCCACGTTGGCTTTTGCTTGAAGTCTGCCGAGCACATGTCGTGCGCAGACGCTAAGTGGTGGAAACATGTGTGAAGATGTACACCCCTGCAGGGTTAACATAATCTATTCGAATAGCCACGTCCGCGGTAAAGGAACTCTGGGTTGCCTATACAGTTCATAGACAAGTGAAAGTGGATACTCTAAAATGCGCAAGATAAGCGTGAGTGCTATGGATGGTGTTCTTGTAGGAAGACGTGAGCGGATCCATAGTGGTGTATTGATATGGTGAATATGTGGACTCGTGTGTGCCACATCAAAAGTGTTACTTGCAGTCTAGTTCAGGATAGCCACTGAGTCAAAGCTGGCTTGCTGCAGTTAAACCCCACCATCCCGTTTGTTGGTAATGATGCATATGTAGTTAGTTCTGATGTAAGTCTTGCTGGGTACATTTGTGCTCACGTTTGCTTAATTTATGTTTTTGCAGAGAGACTCCAGTCTCACTAGTAGTTCCCCGTGGACTTCGATGTTTAGCTTGTTACCTCAGCTACGATCTTGTGCCCTCGGCAGGATCTGTTAGATAGTCAGGCTTCTTAGCCTTTTTCATTTGTAGATATCTGTACTTAGACATGTTAAGCTTCGACATGTGCTTTCACTTGTATGCTCTGAATGTTGGCTCATGAGACCCATGTTTCTAATATCTCGCTCCTCGGAGCCAATGGAATAAAATACTTGAGTTGTAGAGTCATGTTGTTATGCCATGTTGTATTTGCACATATCAAGCATATTGTGTGTACGTTATTGAAATGCTTGGTGTCGGTGTCAAAACCGGCAGATCTCGGGTAGGGGGTCCCGAACTGTGCGCCTAGGCGGATGGTAATAGGAGACAAGGGACGCGAGGTTTTTACCCAGGTTCGGACACTCTCGATGGAGACAAGAGTAGATCTACCACGAGATCAAAGAGGCTAAACCCTAGAAGCTAGCCTATGGTATGATTGTTGTTCGTCCTACGGACTAAAACACTCCGGTTTATATAGACACCGGAGAGGGTTAGGGTTACATAGAGTCGGTTACAATGGTGGGAGATCTACATATCCGTATCGCCAAGCTTGCCTTCCACGCCAAGGAAAGTCCCATCCGGACACGGGACGAAGTCTTCAATCTTGTATCTTCATAGTCTAGGAGTCCGGCCAAAGATGATAGTTCGGCTATCCGAACACCCCCTAGTCCAGTACTCCCTCAGTAGCCCCTGAACCAGGCTTCAATGACGATGAGTCCGGCACACATATTGTCTTCGGCATTGCAAGGCGGGTTCCTCCTCCGAATACTTCATAGAAGATTTTGAGCACAAGGATAGTGTCTGGCTCTGCAAAACAAGTTCCACATACCACCGTAGAGAGAATAATCTTTACACAGATCTGCTGACGTATCCCGCGGCGTGACATCACACCACGGCCAGGCCTTTATTCGAATCGTTTTTTACTGTCCCACCTCAGCGCGTTTAGCGAGGCGGTTTCCTTGGCATGTCTTATCAAAGCAGAGATCGTGCCCCCTTATTCTGGGATCCTCATCAATACGGGCGTGGGTAACCCAACCGTGCCCGTTGGCACGCCCCCTCTATCGAAGGTGAGTCCCAAATGGCCACGGGGAGGGCTCTTGGTATTCAACCTCTTTATAACGATACCAAGGTCTGCTCCTTTCTTTTAATCTCAATCAAATCTGCCCCTTGCCTCGAGTTCCAACACCCAAGGCTCCAGATTCATGCGCTTCGGACCTTCGACGATGTCCGGCTCCGACCTGCAAGGCCGTTGTGCTAAAGCTGAGAGACGCCAGGTATCTAACCGGCGAAATTTTGCATAGGCTGCCTGCCCAAGGGCAGGTTATTCCTACTCCCGAACCTGGTGAGAGCATGGTGTTCGTGTCTCACTTCCTTCGGGGTTTAGGCTTCCCGACGGACCCCTTCGTGAGGGGGCTCACGTTTTATTATGGGCTGGAATTCCACGACTTGGATCCGGAGTCCATCCTCCACATCTCATCGTTCATTGTCGTATGCGAAGCCTTCCTCCGCACTACCCCTCACTTCGGATTGTGGCTCAAGACCTTCAAAGTGGAGCCGAAGATGATCAAGGGGCAGCAGACAGAGTGCGGAGGGGCTGTTATAAGCAAAAATGCTGACGCTCCCTGGCCCGAGGGCTCTTTTCAAGAGGTGCTCAGTTTATGGCAACAGGAGTGGTTTTACATCACCGCTCCCAGGGGCACCAAATGTGTGGCGCCACCTGCCTTCCGCCCGGGTCCTCCCCAGCGGCTAGCGTCAAGGGTCAACAAAGGGCTCGACTGGGGGCCGTCCAAGGATGTTCCTCTGCTACAGGGCCGTATTCGAGACCTCCGAGAGAGAGAGATCAATCTAGTCGTAGTGGCGCAGGTCATGCTGATTCGGCACCTTCTGCCCTACAAACGTCACCCCCTCTGCCTGTGGGAATTTAACCCGGAGGGACCACGAGCTCTCCAACACTTCATGGGCGCGACGCCCATGGAGATGTATAAACTATTCTTCGGATCACAAGAGATGTGTCCGGACTTGACCGAGGACGCAGGTCTGAGCTGCAATCGCCCGGATACTCAAGTAAGTAGCCCTGTGCCCGGACACGCTATCCGTACATTGATCATAAACTTGCCCTTTAAAGAGTTGTCCCTTGAACATGAGTGGATAGCGAAAGCAAACCTAATAAGGTGTCCGGCCCCCCTCCCCGAGACCACGCCGGATCCTGTGTTAACCAAGATGCTGGAGGCTGCGCCTTTGGAAGAGGGCAAAGGAGTGAACAAGGAAGCTACTGCCTCCGTGAAGGAGGCTTTCAAGGAAGGGGGATCGAGAATCCTTCCCTCCAGGGGGAGAAGAGGACCGCTTCTGAGGATCCGGAGGCCAAGGCCTCAAAGCGGTGGAAGAAATCTTCACCAGAGGGTCCTGCGCCAGGAGAAACCCCAGCCGCACTATTACCCCAAGGGAATCAGCCCTCCAGCAAGCTGTAAGTAGAAAGGGGAGTTTTGTAATAAGGGACATCCTTGTTTTTATTTCTGACGATAACCGAAGTTTTACCTTGTAGTTCGGATCTCAGCCCTTCTCAGCAGAGCTCATCTTCGGGGGATCTTCGTCCAGAGATGATGGAGAGTGAAACTCCTCCATCTGCCGCACCGTCATGCGGGGCGGACGACCCTGAGGTGTCATCGTGGAGGGTTTCCCCGAGTCCGGTAGGGCCGGGAGGTCCGGCACCAACTGGTGTACGGTCGGAGGAGCTGAAGGATCTGCTCGGGCGAGCGTCTATCTCAGAAGATCACTGTGTGTTAATGGGTACGGTGATTGAAAGGATTTCATCCGCTGAGAGCGGATTACATGAAGCCGTCAGAAGTTTACTGACGGGGTTTGAGGTACGTGAAAATGATATACCTTCTGACAGTTTTGCATATAGAATGCGCCCTGTATAGATAGTAGCCCCTAAGATTCGGTATGTTGTCGAGAGTGACAGCGCACCAAGGATCATAATCTCAGTTGTAAGATGTCTCCTGTCCTATATAGGTGGCAGAGCATCCGGTGGCTAACCGGACTGATCAATTTGCCGAACTGAAGCGGCAACTTGACATGGCGGATGCGGACATCGCGCTTGTCAATAAGCGGCTTGACGAGTCACAAGGTATGCAACTTCTCCGCAGACACCTGGTAAGGGATCTTGACGCCCATTCCTTACAACATGTATGCTTTATGCAGATGGTGCCGTTGCTATGGAGAACCTTCGGGCGGAGCTAGCCCGAGTCAAGGAGCAAGCCAGAAAAAGTGATGCGGCTGCCTTGAGGGCGGCCGAAGAGCTAAAAGCCGAACAGGCTACTCACTGCCGAAGCAGGGAGGAAATGGCCGAGATGGCCGGGAAGTTCAAGAATGCTACCGACCGCTACGAGTTTATTGAAAAAGAACGTCAAGTGGAGCAAGAGGACCTGAAGAAGGCCACCGCCGAAGCCAAGGATGCCCACTTTGCGATGAGAGCTATAAAGGAGGAGCTACGTCAAGCCGGGGATATCGCGGCTGGAAAGGCCTTTCTGCTGTGGAGGAAGTTCACGGATCCAAAGTATGCTCAGTTGGGCCAGCTGTGGGGTGCGGAGGATGCTTATCTGGATTTGGCGGCGAGTGCCGCAGACGCGGTCGCACACTTCCGAGGCCAAAAGGATCACGCAATGGAAGAGCTTTTTGCGCAGTTCCATAGTCCAGAGCGTCCGCTTCCATTGACCGATCGTTTGACCGAATGGGCTGAGCTGAATAGGTTGTCCAGACTTGCCATGAAGGATGTCGTGACTCATTTGTGGCCGAAAAGGCCCGAGCCGAAGAGTTATTTTGGCTTGGTGCAGGAGTTCCTTGGTGCGGTGTCGCATATCGATGCAATGAAGCGGTCGACATGCATAGAGGGTGCACGGATGGCTCTTGCCCGTGTCAAAACATACTAGGTGGAGATGAAGGCCACCGACGTTTCATCCCGGGATTCGGACAGAAGCCGAGTACCTGCCGAGCACTATTTTGAGGAAATCCTGCAGGGCGCTCGTTTAATAGAGACGCAACACTCGAAGGATATTATGTTCTAATGACATGTATGATTTGTGAAATGATGTTTCAATACAATATCAGGGCATTTTATACTTGTGTGTTCAAGTATTGAGCTACCTCCTGTGCGGCCGTTAATGTATATGTGTATATAACCTGAAAGATGGCAGTCTTCGGCTTCAGCCCCCACGCACATAGTGCGGGGGTGTTTGCAAAAAAACGCATTTTCACACTTAATCCAACGTCTTGGTCCTGTGAAGGAGGTGATAGCGTAGCAAACTAGGCAACCGGACTATAATGCTTTATCACTTTCACTTAGCCATAGGAGTTCGATGGTGGGGCTACTATATAGCCCCTAAGGGCACCGTGCTCTCCGAATTCGGGGCGCGTATGTGCCTGACTGGGAAATGGTCCTTCGTTAATGCGGAGGAATTCTAAACATTCTGGTGGGTCATCGAGTGGTTGACCAGTCTCACGCTATATCATGACAGTCAGTTTTCGCTTTTCCCTACTGAGGTGCTCACCAGGCCGAACCGGGGCACAATCGCAGTAGTTCTCCTGGTGCCGCGTTAGCCGATAGAGCGGAACATAAGGCAGCAAAACACAGGAGCCGGGCAAACCCAGCATTTGACCAAAGTCATGATTCGGAGCTGATGCATATAAGGCCTAACTCGAGACGCCGAACACTCCCTAAGGTATTCGGTCTTTATGAAAACGGGCAGAACAATGCCCTAAGCCCCTAGTGTCGAGGTACGCACAAAAATTTCTGACGCGGCCGATGCCAAAACGCCAGCCTCCTCCTCGGTTATAGCAAGAAACCGGGGGATGTGTAACAACAAGAGACCATAAAAAAGGTTTACACAGGGTCTTAATCTGAAAAGAATCCTTTCAACGGGTTCCTGCTGCACGTCTGCGCCTGTGTCTCCGTTGTGCCATATCCTGGACGGGTATAGCACGGCGTTCATCTGTAAAAGAGAGGAACTTATTTGGAAAAAAAGATCATGCGAAAAATGTATTTTAAAATAAACAGAGTATGATTCAAAAAATGAATAAAATTGAGCTTTATTTTCTCTTGTTGTACATGCATGGAGCCCCTTGTAAGGGGGTACGCGGCTAGTAAGCCCCTTGTTTATTTATGTCGGACTCGCCTAGCCGTGTCCGGGGTCTGAATGACCTGTTTAGGTGCTTTGATCAGCAAAGCCGGATTAGTGTGTGACTGTCAAGGCAGTCTCACGTTCTTCTGTATTCGAGGAACACTCGAAGTTTCCCTTTAATGAGATGATGTCGTGTGGACCGGGCATTTTAAGTGTAAGAGATGCGTAATGCGGTACTGCGTTAAAGCGGGCGAAAGCTTCGCGTCCCTATAGTGCTTGATAGCTACTTCTAATGGGGTGATGTGGAAGACTAACTTTTCGTGATGGAAGTTGTCGGATGAGCCGAACATAAGTTCTAGTAGTAGAGAGCCCGTACAATGGGCATATGGGCCTGGCGTCACTCCTTTAAAGGAAGTGTTGCTATGGCGAATTTTGGTTGGGTCTATCTCCATTCTGCGGATTGTGTCCTGATATAGCAGGTTTAGATCACTGCCGCCGTCCATTAGGACTTGTGTAAATTGTAGTTCGTCGATTATAGGATCTAATATCAAAGGAGTCCATCCTGCGTTCCGGATACTTCCGGAGTAATCCTGATGGTCGAAGGTGATTGGTTTTGACATCCAGTGTCGGGACTCCGCTGGGGTGGACCGTGCGGCGCGTATTTCAGTCGGCGCCGCTCTGTTTTTCCCTTTTGTCACTTGAAGTGAGTTTACTGTTTTGACCTCTTGTGGGAATTTTTTTTGCTTTACGGTGCTCTGCTTGTGGGGTTCATCATCGTCCTCACTTGGTGTGTTGAGCCCCTTTTGTTCGGCGTTAAGTCGGCCGGACTGCTTGAAGACCCAACAATCTCTGTGGGTATGGTTTGCAGGCTTCCCGGGAGTACTGTGGATTTGGCATATCTTGTCCAAGATTTTGCTTAGGTTGGATAGCTTGTCGTTGTTGTCCTTAAGAGGCAGTTTTTTGTTGTTCTGCCGAGAGCTTTTGAATCCGGCGTTGACTGCCGTGCTCTTTGGACTGTTTCCCTTGGTCCGGCGCTGGTCCTTGTTGCGTCATGGTTTCCCATTTCCACCCCTGACCTCAGATGTACTTGGGTCGCTGGTGCTGCATCTTGCCAGCCAGCTATCCTCTCCCGCGCTAAAGCGGGTCATGAGGCTTGTTAGTGCAGCCATTGTTCTCGGCTTTTCTTGGCCAAGGTGTCTGGCAAGCCATTCGTCTCGGACGTTGTGTTTGAAAGCTGCTAAGGCTTCGGCGTACGGACAGTCGACTATTTGGTTCTTTTTGGTGAGGAACCTGTTCCAGAATTTGCGTGCTGACTCTCCGGGCTGTTGAGTTATGTGACTTAAATCGTCTGCATCCCGAGGGCGGACATTAGTCCCCTGAAAATTTGCCCGAAATGCATCCTCGAGCTCTTCCCAACTTCCAATGGTATTTTCCGGGAGGCTTTTGAGCCAATGCGGGGCTGGCCCTTTGAGCTTGAGGGGTAAGTATTTTATGGCGTGGAGGTCATCTCCTCTAGCCATGTGTATGTGCAGGATGTAATCCTCAATCCAGACTCCAGGGTCTGTTGTTCCGTCGTATGCCTCTATGTTTACGGGCTTGAATCCCGCTGGAAATTCATGCTCCAGCACCTCATCGGTGAAACATAGGGGGTGTGCGGCACCCCTGTATTTGGGTGTGCCGTGATGTTCGAATACTCGACGTGTTGCATTGCTTTCTAGAGCTTGCTTTCTTGGCCCATAGATAGACCTCACTGGGCCATCCTTTTGGTGTGGATCCTTATGCGGATCGCGTGCCGGCTTGTGTGCGGTGCCGCTTGCCGCTCTATGTTTGCCATGTGGTCGTCTATCCGACCAGGCGGCCTCTTTGTTCTTTGATTGTGGGGGCTCTACAGCCTCCTCGTCAAATTCGGGCAGTAGTTTGCACTTCGGGTAGCTCTTTGTTTGGCGACTATCGCCGTATTTGTCTGCGGTGTTGAGTACTTTGCTCCATCTCATTCTGAGTGCGTCTTTCACTGTTTTGAGCTTCCGCTTCTGCTTCTTCAGACTACGTGCAGTGGCGACGAGCCTTTTGTGGAGGTTCTTCTGCTCCGACGATGTGTCCCGCGTGAGATCGTCCAGACTGTTATCTTCGTCGGGGATGGATTGTTTATCCAAGTTATCCTGTTCGGATGGTTGCTCGA